>NC_133484.1:1720244-1782061 GCF_025370935.1 Choristoneura fumiferana
CACACGCGCACGTGTTGGTAATAATACCGAATTCGACGTGCGGTATAACATTATTTTATAAAATTCTGGGATCTTGTATTGTATAATGTTTTTTATTTATTAGTGCCAATTGTGAAAAGTTCTCAAATTCAGAGAGCGAATCGGCAAGCGAATGGGCAGATGACCCGTAAAACCGCGGGCTTACGATGGATTGAGGTCTATAGCGGAGGCCTATATCCAACAGTGGACGTGCTACACTACAGCTGATATGATGAGGTTAATTACGATTAGTTTTAATTGCAACTTTGTCTGAAACGACTTTAGAACCAGAGTTTTGGGCCGAATTATCAAGCAATGTCTGTCTGTATTAAAATGCCATTCACAAATTGTGCTGTAAATTTATTTTTTAATGTAGTTTTGTAGCAATACATAATTTTTCACCACATTAGAATTATATTTTTCTGTCTGTTTGACTTAAAAATTGAAAAATATTTTTAATGCGAAGTGTTAATTATACCTATCCATGGCAAAGTTTTGCAAAGTTGTCAGTAGGTATACCTACCTAGGCATATTTTTAATTTTCTTATATTAGTTCGTCAAACAAAAACAAATCTAAAAAAAGATATCACAGATTTGAAGTTTGGTAAACGTATGTTATCAACATACCGTGCCCCGGTTTCAAAATGGGACGAATCATCTCTCCATCGCTTCCTGTAGCAGAAATGTCATAAGAGGCGACTAAAGGGCTGGTGGGGATCAGAGGCGGCGCTAGGCGTGGGCGACGTGGCCCACCGCCCACGCGCTCGCGGTCTGAGGGCCTCGCACCTCGAAAGTCCTCTCGTTTTTTTGCTAACAGCCACCCAGCACCGACCAGCACCGCTCGCTCGAGCGGTTAGTATTCTTCATATGTATTTGTATGGCATGCGCTCACTACCATCAACTCCATAGCGTCACCGGATCGCCTCACTGTCAGTTGGCGCACTCGGTGACAGCCCGCTGCTCGCCGCCATAGTGGCTAAGGAAATTCGTGAAACACGCGAGGTCCACTTTTTGTCAACGCGGCGTCCACTCGTGGAGCTGTGACCTTAAAGATCCGTCATCTAATGCGTGGTGTGCCATATCACAGAGCCATCAGAAATTTGTCTTGCCTACGCCAAATTTCATTGGGGATGATAAGGATCTATTGCCAACTACGTTCTCCGGGTGACACTCTTTCCCGGCCCTGATAACACCGACATGGAAATACCGGCCCTGTTTTTTGTGTTCACGCCCATAGAAACTGACAGGAGCTTCTATGGGCGTGTACACGAAAAACGGGGTCGGTATTTCCATCCCGGTATTATCCGGGCCGGGAACGAGTGTCACCCCGTTCTCCGAACTCCAGCACTGCTGTGTGGAAGGCAAAGGGCACCACACTATTTTCCCAAGAAAGTCACGAAGGTTCACTGCTGACTCTCATCCGCTGACCACTCTGTCAATACTGTAAAAATAAAAATAAAATAACATGGACACTTGACGCCAATTAAATTGACCTGTCACAAACTAAGCAAAACTTGTACTATGGATACTTCAAAAAATTCAAAATTCAAATGATTTATTCAGTAAATAGGCCGCAATGGGCACTTTTACACGCATTTTTTTAAACTACCAGCGCTTTCGGAAAGACCATCATTGCCAAGAAGAATGCGCCGCAAGAAACTTGGCAGAAAGTCACTAGGCAACGGATAAACATACTCCAATACCCGAGAGCAAACATTCGTAACAAATATCTGCCCCGGCCGGGGATCGAAACCGAGAACTCAAGCTTCATAGTCAAGTCCCTATAACCACTGGCCATCTGGTCGTCTGACTGTAGCGGCTTAAAAGTTTAACTTAACCCCCGTGTGTAAACTTATCGTGTTAACAATACAATGCTTGTAAGTTAATGAGCACCTTACAACAGAGCCGTTAACGCTAAACTGTGGCAAAGTTTTGACAGCAGCTCAAAGTTTTGATGGATCAGCATGTTCGCAGAACAATGCGGAGAAAAGCGTAGACGAGTACACGGGTACCATGTCAAATGAAAATAACGTTAGAATATATATTTTCGTTAATTTCGGGACTAAGGCTAGAAAAAAGCTGACGGTCGTAAAAAAACTTTCAATAAAAACAAAAATGGAATAAACAAGTGTTGTAGTCTAGAACTCCCAGTAACTATTTTTTTTAAAATGAGTACCGAGTGTTGAAGTTGGAGTTTTAGAGGTCTAGACTCATGAGCCCTATTAAAATATAAAGGACCAATTAACACTAATAATAACGCCGGAATGTACAACAGTCGAATGCAAAAATATATACAGCCACAGCGTCAAAATATGTTTACATCGACCTTATGTTTAGTGGCATAAAGGTGTAGGTACCTATAGATACTTTTAGGCCTTGGTAACCGTAACGTAGGTACCGTGTCTTAAGCACTAAGTTTGTTAAAAAAAAGTTAGGACTCAGGAAGATATACAGACCTTTATGTTTTAGAGTTTTTATTTAAATTTTTGATTTTTTTTTAATTTTATTTCTTTCTTTTTGTTCTTGTGTAAAAGGTAGCTAAAAGTGTTACATATAGGTACAGGTATTAAATAAATAAATAAATATCACGGGACAATTCACACCAATTGACCTAGTCCCAAAGTAAGCTTAGCAAAGCTTGTGTTATGGGTACTAAGCAACAAAAAGGTAAAAGCTAAGGTATTCAAAGACATTTTTTAATAAAAAATGATTTTTACATCAATGAGTTCTTAAATGATCATACCTACATTTTATAAGTTAACGTAGTATAGTAGGTATTAACAATCAATAGATTTATTTTATTTTAAATGTAGAATTTAGTATTAACTACTATTGTGTTCCCGTATATACCTACAAGGCGTCATGTTCTGAACAACTATGTTATGAATAATTAAATTATATTATGTATAAAGAACCCTAACAGCTATTAACATTATATAGACAAAACCGCGTGCGCGCGCTAGTTTCAAGTATGGCGGCTGTGAAATATTTGCCGCTTACGTTTATTTGTGCGAAATATTATGCACGGCAAGGAGAAAGTACGTGACCAATTAACCCTAAGGTGCGGCTATATGTGCGCTCTCCTTCTGACTAACCTAGTAGAAAAGGGACGCAGGCTACAAACAGGATAATATTCGCGAGTGTGTTATTTTAATGCTACTCTGCTGTTGAAAGCTGGTAATTGAATAATAGAGTAAGTGTAGTTTCCACATTGAGGAATCAACCAATAGAATGGTAATAAAGGCTATAATTCTGTAACAGGTTTCTCACTTGGTCTCACTTATAACAAACAGCTATTACCCATGACTTCATCTGCGAAGAATTCGTTTATCATTATATATATATATTTTTTTTTATTCGACTGGATGGCAAACGAGCAGTGGGTCTCCTGATGGTAAGAGATCACACCGCCCATAGACAACTGCAACACCAGGGTATTGCAGATGCGTTGCCAACCTAGAGGCCTAAGATGTAATAACCTCAAGTGCCAGTTATTTCACGGCTGTCTTACTCTCCACGCCGAAACACAACAGTGCAAGCACTGCTGCTTCACGGCAGGATTAGCGAGCAAGACGGTGGTAGCAATCCGGGCGGACCTTGCACAATCCGGTGCCTTACCCTGCAAAAATATTTTTTGGGATAAAAAGTATTCTATCTCTTAATTCTGGTACCTGCGTGTACCTCTACCTGCGTGTTAAATTCCGTCAAAATCCATTTAGCTACACATAAGTAAAACGAATATACGCGTTCAATATTTTTATATTTAAAATATTCTACTAATATTAAAATACGAAAAGTTAGTGAGTATGTGTGTGAGTGTAAAGTCCGTGAATATTAATTCCACTACTAGATCTAATGGTTTTCGCATGCAAAGGCGCGGGTAAACACTAATAGTAGAATAACTATAGTAAAATTCAATCTAGATTGACTAGAGATCGAATACTTTTTGATAAATAGATAGATAAAAACTTTACATGGTACTGCAAACACACACAATCAAGATTAGATTCAGATTCAAAACATTTTTCTGTTTGTGTGCGCTGCAGTGCCTGCAGTAGTGCAAAAGAACCCATGGCTCAATGGTCAACATTGCTCGGAGGACCAAAACACTGAGAGAAGAAGAGAAGCCACGTATATAGGTAGTGCCGCCATAGTTGAGGCCACGCACATAAGAACATGACGTCATGTAACAACAGCAGGATTTTGACATTCACTCATTCATTTAATTCATTCACCTTTTATGTAATCAGTTTTTGATGTAGCTGTGTGTGTAATCTTTCACTTCAACTCTCGTGCACTAGGTACCTGTACAGTCAAGGGCAAAGATATCGACACGGCCAAGTTGCAAAAAATGTATACACGTCTTTATGCACTTAACATTAAGCCGTGTATACATATTTTTGCAACTTTGACCGTGTCGATATCTTTGCCCTTGGACATACTTAAAGGGCTTGGGATGTTTATTAGATTTTCGATATATTTTCTAAAACAATTCGCGTACTTTCGTCTGCTCGTCCAGCAGCTCTCTAATGGCATGTTGACAGCGTGATGGATCGGACCGCCCCCGCCACCCCCTCCCCCAGAGAAGGGCAGAATTAACTGAGTTTTTTTTTTTGGAATTAACGCTCGGTGTAATTTGGGGAATTGGAGGAGACTGTAGGTATTAATGGTACTAAATAAGACTTACAATGTCAAAGTCAAAATAACTTTATTCAATTTTGGGCTATAACAAGCACTAAGGGGCGTCCATAAATTACGTGGCATATTTTTTATTTTTTGACTCCACCGCCCTCCCTCCCTCCCCAAATCTCACGTGAGATTTTTTGAAATGTGTTTTGGCTGTAAACCCGTTGGATTTAAATAAAAAAATAATTTGTAGTATAATTTTATTTACGAGTAGCAAAGACTAGTATTTTTGATTTGAGAATATTGCCGTAGTTTAAAATCACTGTCATAAAATTAAATAATAAATATTTCAACTTAAATTACTAAACTTTACTTTCACGCAATTTTACACGGTTTTCTGTTGAAAAAAAAAACATGATATTTTTTAAAACCCCCTTCTCCCCCAAGTGAGATTTGGAAAGACTTTACTTGACCCCCTCCCCCCCTTAAAAACCTCACGTAATTAATGGACGCCTGGATACTTTAAAAATTCAACATATGTACTTTAGTTTCCTGTTAACCTTAGCGGTCCCCTGACTAAATATTACTAGATACTGATACTAAATTAACTTATGCTTGTTTTGCGGGAAATCAGCATAGTCCCCGCGGGATACGGTTAAACGAATTCTTCGCAGATAAAGTCGCGGGCAACAGCTAGGTAGTGCATAACTATTTTTACTTGTTGTCTTTTTTAGCGGCGTTTTTTTCGGGCGTTTTTATTATTATTTTTTGCTGGCTTTTATCCAGGAAAATTTACCGTTTCAACTGATACCTGAACACTGAGGCGAGATGATCCGCTTTTGTAAAAAAAAAATAATTTTTTTAACCCCAACGCGTATATAATTTCTATTTATTTTCCTTTCTTTTGAGTATTTCTGTTTTCCTCTTTACCGCATGTTTTAGCTGTTTGCCTATCTTCTTAATACTCGTAAATTGTATTGTATTGTAAAACTCTTTATTTACATAACACACATGAAAATACATAACACAGGATAATAAGATGTACAAAGGCGAACTTATCCTTAAAGGGATCTCTTCAGTTAACCTTTGAACGATTGACAGGATATCAGACACAAGAGTAGACCACTACAAGTACAATGAAAAGGTAAAAGAACCGAAATTTAAATTAACTCAAAAAAAAAACATTTCAAATACACATACATATATAAGTACCAAACTAATACATAATAATGAAGTCAATAAAACTAATACATTTCAAGACAAATAAACTACATGCAAAATACATATACATATTACACCGCATATTACACAAAACAGAACATACAACACTGCCTCCTTTAGAATTTACGATGAACTGTCAAGCCAGTGCGCCCTTAAGCGATTCCGCAGGGTGGCAACCGACTGTGCCCGCCTGATATCACCTGGCAACCGATTCCACAGACTTCACCAGCGTGCACGGAGAAGATTTAGAGTAGATTTGGATTTGGAACTGGAAAAGCGAGAGAAAAGATTTATTACTCGACCGCAACCGATCCAGACCCAGCAGCAAGTAACTGAACCTTCTGAAAGATAGGAAGGGGACTGAGGTTTAAAAAAGGACATTAAAGAGCAACGACAGGATGTTAATATTACGGCGATGACGAATTGGCAGCCACTTCGCTGAGCACGAAAATAGACACGTGATCGTATTTTCGGAGACCGAAAATGAAGCGTATGCAAACATTCTGAAGTCGCCTCAAGCTTGTCAAGTAGCTGCTCAGAGAGATTGATAGGCAATTGTCGCCGTAGTCGAGGAGAGGGAGAAGGAGAGATTAATGCCAGTCTTCTCTTAACTAGTTAGGTGGAAGAGATCCCTTTTACAAGGTTTTATTTAGTTTCACCTGTCCCATTGTCTGTCTGTCTGTCTGTAATCAAATCTTGCAAGTCAAATTTGACCAACTTCCAAGAAGGGACGGAAGGAAGTTGGTCAAATTTAAAGTCAATCTGATTGACTTGAAATTTGGAATACTTATGTGAATCGCGTGACAATACAATAATCTAGTAGTGACATCTTGGTAGTCCAGCCAGCTAGGATCGTCTCCGCAGGACAAAACGTTTGAACGGTTAATGGCATCAACTTGAAATTTGCTATGCAAATGTAGTTTGAGTGTCAATACAAGTAAATTCAACAAAAAGTACAGTGAGAAAAAAAAGCGTGTATTAAAAATGTTTTTTTTATTAGGTTAGTTACGGATAAGCTCGCCTTTGCTCTCTTGTCTGTGTATTTGTATTTATTTTTATTTTATTTTTATGTGCAAAAAAGAGTTTACATACGTACCTATACATAAATTCATCGCAAACAAAGCCCCAGACAACAGCTAGTATTTTCATACACCCACGGATTCCTAGACATATGAGCACGGACTTAGTCAAGAACAAAAGACAGTAATTTATAATCTCATACAATTAAACATAACTATTTGGCATCGATTAGTTATAATTACGCTAGATTCGTATGTCACGACGGACGGAGAAGGTCACTTTCTGAAATATGGCGTGTCAGGATTTGGTCGTGATTTTGAAATTGAAGGATCCGACATGTAACCATAGCTCTGATAAGGTCACAAGGAAGTGATAAAGGCTATTCAACACCATGACTTAGTTTTTATGAGTTGACAAAACGCAACTGTGGATTTTGTATGAGGATAAATTGGTTAATTATTAGATCGACAGCCTATATACGTCCCACTGCTGAGCACAGGCCTCCTCTCAGAATGAGAGGGCTTAGACTATAGTTCCCACGCGGGCCCAGTGCGGATTGGGTCTTATCTTAACCTCCATAACCTAAGCCAGCGGGGTCGATTTTGCCCTGACCCATCTATTTAATTCGTTCACTTGATAAACGAATAACGCGAATTAATTTTATGACCATTAAAGTTTAATAGTTAATGGTGTTTAAATTACTGGAGCGCTTTATTACTGACGCTGACTTCTTGCCCATGAGGCATCATTATCATGACAGCCGAAAGACGTCCACTGCTGAACACAGGCCTCCCCCAAGGCTCTCCACTCAGTCTTATTGCTTATTGCGCCGTCTTGTTGGAGGCCTACCCGACAACTTGTCTCCCGGTCTACGGACGTCATTCGAAACCTTCTGACCCCATCGGCCATCAGTCATGCGAGCAATGTGCCCATGGGTGCATGAAAATAAAATTGTCCAGTGTCCACTGCTATACAGCAAACACAAACACAACAGTTCCTTAAAGACGTTACGCTACGAGTATGATTAATTTTGCTAATAAATCCTGCTTCGAAACTATTTTCCGTAGTAATTTATCTGCTTCCATTTAATAATGTCCGTATCCGCGACCATATCGCACTAATAATTACTCCATTTGGCATCTAATAATTTACCATTTGCGCCACTTGGTTCTGCAACCTTCTAAAATCTAAGAGATCTTACCGCATCCGCCAACGGTTCCGGGTGGGCGGATCCTGCTCTGATCTAGGCAGGGAATTTGCTATGTGAGAGAAATGTGTCTTTGGCACTTCTACCACCGCCAACGATGAACAAGAAGCGAGTAGAGCCTGAAACTAGTTGGCGAGCAGCGAGTGCGTAATTCTAAGTTCCTACACTTATGCTGCTGGTTTACAAGCGTAGAACGTTCAAGACCGTAGAACGTTCTCACAGTAAGTGCCATAATAAATTCCCTTGTCAAGCAACGCGATGTCACTATGACTTTCTTACGAAAAGGTTCCTCAGGGGCTACGATTCAGTTGGTTCGAGTGAACGAGCGCGATGGGCGATCACTGGCACTTAAATAATAAATGGCGTTATCGTGAAATCCGCTTAACGTTACAGTAAACACAGAATACCGGCGTGAAATAGTAGTTTTACTACTGTGTTTCGTACGGCGAGTGGGAGACCCGGAGGCCCAACTTCCCTCCCCCCTTCCCCCTCCTCTATCCCCTCTCCTTTAAACCGGCAACGCACCCGCAATCCTAATAATGCTGTAGGTGTCCATGGGTGGCGGTGATTGCTTAGCATCAGGTGACCCGCATGATCGTTTGCCCACTATTTGATAAAAAACCAGTCTTGCTTACGATTATTTTGGTACCTAGTTATTTAACCAATCGCAAACGTGACAGAAACCGCTGACGTTGCGTTATTGTTTTGTTTATCCGCAACGACATCGTACATAATCCATCCATTCCGCTGGACACAACCCTCCTCTCAAAATAAGACCATACATAATATTAAGTATAACAGTAACATCAAGGCCCCATTCATCAAGCCACTAAGTATTATTTAACTCGTTTACAATGGCTCTACAATTAGGTACCAGCAAAATATCTAGCATACCTCCATTATGAAAATTGGCGGTTGCAACAGCTTGTCCTAGATCGGCAAACAGATCGATTCAACGACAGCTAAATCGACCGACTGACGGGCAAATCGATCGATTGTTATAGCTAAAGGATACCTTAGTAAAATGGCAAGGGGATCTCGTGAGTTTCAAAATCAAAAAAATCAAAAATCAAAATGTCTTTATTGCGGACGACTTTCGGCTGACATGATGATGATGATGATGCAGTTTCACACTTTATTTATCTCATCTCTGGGCATTCTCTGGGTGGATTGTTGAGCATTATGACCGCTCAGTGAAACGTCATTACCAGAGAGCGGAATTCTCATGTCATTTTTTGACCTGTCATAAATAAAGAAGAAAGAAAGAAAATAGATGAGGATTCAATTTGTAGCATTCGAACATGGCGGATGTAGACGATATCTAATTTTGGTATTTCTGCTTCTTTGGCTAGTTGAAGTATAATTTTGATAGTGTTTTATGCGGCGATTAACCTTAACAGTGAACAGTGATCACAAAATTCTATATTGCTCTCGTGTCTGACATTTTTTAATGCGCAAGTGGTCTCCGCGTGGTTTCTGGAATTTTGCTATCAAGTTGCAAAAACTACAATCACCGTACAACATGCATAAGAAGAATATATTTATCTTCAATTTAACTGACATTGGCCCAAGCCTTATGGCCGCCATTAAGAGGAATAAATAAAATAAAAAAAGAAAATACATTTATTTAACGCCATAAACAAATATAGAACAAATAAAGACACATGACGCTAAACCTACTTATCGACTCTACCTAAATGGTGTCGATATATTAGACTTGAAATTAGATTGTCGTAAACTTATCATGTTACGCGACCAAGGCCCTCCTACACTTACACATACAACGGTTCCAGACAACTTCACTGCGCTCCATGTGATCGAATTTTCCGGACTAAGTTCGGTTTCGCGTGCCACATCCGTGCTTTTCACAACCCGGACAAGGACAATTGACGGAGTCGCTGTCGCCGGATACGGCGAGGAGGACTATACATATATATATATAATATATATATATATATATATATATATAAATATATATATATGTAGAGCGTTCTTTTTCCGCATACAAATGGATTGCTTGTAAAAGAAGTAGTTTAAAACTGAAAAATATGAAAACAATCATGTATTTATTTTATAGAGACATTAATGGAACACTTTGTTAACATTACATACAACAGAAGAATTTGAACATGAAATTTAAAAAAATAAACTCATCCATTCATTGTTCATTGCATTGTCTATTTCACGTTTTCATCTCCTCGAAAGTTAATTGGAAGAGATCGCTCTTTAACTTAAGGCCGCCTATTGTTTACCTCTACTTTTAGGGAACACCCAAATAATCCGAAATATTGTATTCCGAATTTGCTAATTCCGATTTTCAAAACTCCGATTTTCACAATTCCTAAGACATATAATTTCGATTACTTAAAAATACGTTTTTTTTTCCGAATTTCAAAATATCGATTTTTTGAATATCCGATTTTTAAAACTCCGAAGAACGAAAAGCACGAAATGTTTATGCCCCGAAGTACAGTATTCCGATTATCATATTTCCGAAATGAAATCGTTTATTCGGCAATATGACATTCGGCAAAATAAACTTCGTGGTTTTAATAATCGGAATCTTGATTTCGAATCTCGAAATAATATCAATCAATTTAGATAAATTGACCTGCATACTTAGGTTAGGTTACTGGTTAGAATCGTACAATTTGCTTAGAACAGGGACTCTGCTAACACTGGATATTCATAGAGTCATAGATATACCTACAAATTTGAGTCCAAATCGCACTTTGCCGGTTTTTAGGGTTCCGGAGCCAAAATGGCGAACACGGAACCCTTATAGTTTCAGATTGGTTTTTTGGTATCTTTTTGTATTTTTTTATTTCAATTCCAAATTTTTGTTACTTTTACGGTCATCCCGTAAAACATACATCGAAAACACAAGCTGAAATATAGATGCACAGAAAAACCAGAAAAATAAGACCAGCGCTGGGAATCGAACCCAGGTCCTCGGCATTCCGTGCGGTGTGCTATACCGCTACACCACCGCTGGACAACGATACAGACACGAATTTCTCCTATGCACCTCATATCTCAGCTTGTGTTATTTCTTATTATAGTAAGGTTTCTGGAAAAAAAAATTTAATGAAGATTTCCGGAAATAATCGCTCCCAAAGTAGCAAAAATTGTGTCCCCCCCCCCCCTCTATCTTGTAAACCGTTTGTCCAAAAAATATGGAAAGGTAACGCTTAATAAATACTTTCAACGAAAATTGGTTTCAACATGATCGGATATACCGTTTTTGAGTTATTTCCGAAAAACTGCGCTTATCAACAAAAGGACGTAAGTGCCATGAAGATACGCTCTTTTTCTGGTAATAGATTTTAAGACTGTAGTAAGTGTTTTAATTGTGTTATAACGCACATAATATTACTTGATTTTTTTCGTAATGGCTACGGAACCCTATCTTGGGCGTGTCCGACACGCTCTTGGCCGGTTTTTTAATGTTATTAGACGCCGAATGTGGCTCAGTACGTCTTATCATCCACAGTTATCTTACCACAAGCATAACAACGACTCAGCCACTGCCCACTGGCAGTCTGCAACGGACGCCCGCCACGAATGTCCGTTCCTAATTTGAAATTTAAAAAGTAAAAGTCGTCCGGTATTTTAAACGGTCGCGTGTCGTGTTTTGTTTTTTTATGTGTGTGGTGTTGTTGTTAGGAAAAATGTTTGTTTTTATGGTAAGTTTTAAATTAATTTGAATTTTGTTGTTTGTAAAATAAACTGTTATTTATATACCCACTTAGATAATTTTTAAACTGCATAATTAATTGCAAGCTTCGTCAATAAACAAGTAATTTAAAAACAGTAACATGCTTCATCAAAACAAATTATGTAAACACATGTCATCTCCGCCTACATACGTCTTCCTGTAGGCCACAGGCCTCCTCCCAGAAACAGAGGGCTTGGGCTGGAATTCCCACGGACGCCTAGTAATAAATCAACTACTTTTATCTAATTCCCGAAAGATCTGTTTGTTTGTATGTCGTAGCTGTAAGCCATCTAAATCTTTAGTACTTATATGTAGTATAGTAGATTCGATTCCATCGTCTTAATTTAATCACCTGTTTTTTTATCATAAGTAGAGCGGTTAATACAAGACACACGTCAAACAGCATTGTATTATGTAATAAAGCCTCAATTTGGTACTCTTTCGCGAAACTTGTTTAAAAATAAGGTAACCCCTCCCCTGTAATAGTGGTAATTAAGAACCTTATCTCATTAACGTTATTAGTTTGGTACCATACAAAATTATTTGATGCAAATCAAACGATTTAATGTTGAGACATCTTGCTCGTGTTAGACATTCGTAATCTTGTACCAAATAAAGTGCAGTTGATATTTTAGATTAATTTTTAACGGTCATTATTGCGAAAGGTTTTTTGAGTTGAATATGAACTTGAATTATTTGCCAAGTTTTGGATTATTGGACATCATCATCATCATCCCAGCCTATATACGTCCCACTGCTGGGCATAATTGGACATAACATGGCATAATTATTTGAATAAGCGTAAAGCGTGCTACTCAATGTCCAGCGTATGTTGGATGTGTTGAATTTCTCTTGGTTTTAAGCCTTCACGGTAACGTGTGAATCGTGTGTGTACCTATACCAATTATATAAACATTCCCATGTGGTCCCCACGCTTTTTCTTTCTATATGATACGCAATTCGTTTTTTGTTAAATCCGTTATATCTCCGAATAAAAACAAATCAAGGGCTTATCATTACACACTAACAAACAGCTAACTAACCAATGATATGACAATACCTACTAATTTCTCCTAATAATGTAATCAAACTTACTTTTTAACTTAATTTTATCATCCGCAAATCAAATTTCTCTATGTTATCTGTACCAATAGTATTTACGTATGTGCGTAGATATTCTTTATTGCACAAAAAAAAAAAAATACAAATGATGCTACACAGAAATTAGTATAAAGCGAAATATGAAAGTAGTATCGAAACATATTTTGAAACTCTATTTTAACTTATTTTCAGTAAGACAAGGTTGGTTTTTAAGTATGTACAAAGCTGTGGAGGTAATGCATAAATCCAAGTTACTTGAAATAAATGATATTATTATTTTTAATAATCAACTATCTCTAGCAAACACGGTGTGTACTAAGAATAAATTATTTTCATTTGTACTGAGTATTGACTGCTAAAATTCAAATAGAAGGCAAAACTACCGATGTCTAGATGTCTGGCATCAGATGAGGTAGCTAAAGTTCTTCAACACGTAAGTAAATCAAAATCATGCACGACGCGGCCATGTCAGTTAAACAGTACAATACAATACAATACAATACAATACAAATACTCTTTATTGTACACCAGAAATAGTAAGCGATACAGAAAAACAGGTACACAGAGAAAATTACAAGGTAAGCAATACTTACCACATTTTTTTATTCGACTGGATGGCACACGAGCAACTGAGTCTCCTGATGGTAAGAGATCAGCACCGCCCATAATCACCTGCAATACCAGGGGGAGTACAAATACGTCGCCAACCTAGAGGCCTAAGATGAGATACCTCAAGCGCCAGTAGTTTCACCGGCAGTCTTACTCTCCACGCCGAAACACAACAGTGCAAGCACTGCTGCTTCACGGCAGGATTAGCGAGCAAGATGGTGGTAGCAATCCGGGCGGACCTTGCATAAGGTCCTTCCACCTGCAAACACAATTAAGGTTACGAGGGGCAATTAAACGTAATTCATGTTTTTAAGGATATAATAGACCTGCGCAAAGTAACGCTTGAATAGATTGATTGGTTATTCTATAGCCAGCCTTATCTTTAATGCGTTACTTGTTGGTCCGGTTCAAATATAACCACTTTCCCTGTTATATTAAGGGGCGCTTCTTTACTGTCCTTTTAGTGATGGAATCTCAGCCATATTTCCCTTGGACAAGGTTCAGTTTTGAACAGACCAGATTGAACATAGAACCTTGTGGAAATGTGCATAAAATTGCAAATGAAGGCAAAAAGTGTGCAAATGATGCAAATCGATAATTTGATGCTCATCCTTACAGTGCACGGTTTATTTCAAATATGGCTCTTTTAAATAATCCGAAATTGTAGTAACATACCGATATGCGATGTAGGTTGTAGCTGACGGAAACGATAGAAACCACAAAAATAATAAAAGTATTGTTTCATTATAGACAGAATAGTAATTTTATGGCAAGAAAACTTGTTCCTTTTCAATAAATCTTTTTTCACTTCTCATGCTCGAAAAGTCGTCTTTATGCTGGATCTAGGCGACATAAAATGACTTTTTATGCTCTTATGCATAAAATAAAATCTTCGTCTTCCAAGGTACTGTCAGTCAACAGCCACAAACGAGAAAGTTTTTACATTTTTTTGTAAACATTTTAATTTATATATAAATAAAAAACAATTAAATTAAGTCAATAGAACTAAAAAATATAATTATTAGAAATTCATGAAAAATAAAAGGTACATGGTAAGTGAACAATATTGAACAATTGTTTCCACTGTTGCTATATATATTTCCTCGTAATCGAAGTCAAAAGCAGAGTGTAAAACTTGAGCATTAAACTCATTTTCCCCTCGACGTGTCTATCCATCCTAACCTTACCGGCTCGGGTGGCTATGAACGCCTTGGGTAAAATGGCTCGTTTTATGCTCTCGTTGTATAATCTACTATTTTTTGCTTTTTAATATTAAATCAACATTTAAAAGTAGGTACTCTTTCAAAATTTAGAATACCTTATTGTTCCTCAATCAGGCAGGCCCCCCAGCTTAAGGCTGGTTTCCACCAGAGATGTGAGAGGAGCGGGGATAGGTGAATGAAGCGATTTTTTATTGGTTCATGAAAAGACCCACATCTCTAGTGGAAACGCAATCAAAAGGCGGCCTTGTCCTCAATCGCTCTGTCAGATCGGAAATGTTACATTAGTTTAGGCATAATACCCTATTGTTTACATTAAACCCACTTAACACCTTTGTTTAAACTTCTAGTTTAAATCCATCAGCAACTTACACAATAAGGTACATTATTACTTGATACATAAAATAAATGAAAAATCGACTGCCTTAAAAAGACTTTAAATAACAACTAAAAAGAAAAAATCAGATAGATTAGTTCCGAAAGAATGTGATGTCTCTCGATGAGAGCGGACCATAGATGTCGCTAGTGCTGCTGCTTAAGTAGCGTAGTAGATAAAAATGCAACCTGAGATATGTATGCATAGGAAAAACTCGTGTCTAGATTCCTGTCCAGCGGTGGTGTAGGGGTTATAGCACGCAGCACGGATTGCTGAGGACCTCACCAATATCTGACGCAACAAGCGTTCATAAATATCTGATACGAGTCTATTTCCAGGGCCGGAAGGATGTGTCAGATATTTTTGCACGGTCCGCTGTGGCAGATATTAATGCTGGTGACTGTACCTAGTACTTAGTCTAGAAGTCTGGTAAGCAATTTAAACTTTAACATTCGAGAGACTTTACTGGGATTTTTTGAGCTGGTCGCGATATTGAATGGGTCTTTTATAAATAGGCTGTCGAGTTTTTTTTCAGACTTTTTTTGATATTCTTGTGAAAATTACTTTAAAGTGTTATATTATAACATATAGGTATAATATATGGGGAAACGGATTAATTATTAATTTTCATTTGATACCCATATTGTTGCAATTAACAAAATAAATTTTAATTCTCTCCATATTTTTTTTCGCGGGCACCATTTCAGTATTCAGTTTTTTTTTACTGCGGCACTTTCTACAAAAAAATATAAAAAATGAAGCTGATAAGAGCATGATGATAAATTATGATTTTAAAATATTATATGCCATAATAATGTGACTCGAACCGGTTTGTCGACTCGTATGTGTTGAAAATCGTCCAGCCGCTTAAGCTACAGGGTGGACCAAAGACGTAGACATACATAGGTACATACGCTCAAAAACATATTTGAACCTCCTCCGGACAGTCCGGTAAAAATATTAAAGTCATTGGACAGTCTTATATTCTGGTCCTGGAACTGAACTACCTTTGACTTTTACTACTATAGACACCTAGTTATAACTTTCATAGACCAATTTAGTAATCCAGATAAACTGGATGTTGTATGTAAATTATAAATACCTGCCGAGTTCTTACAAAATCGAAGTAATTACTTATTGCAACATTAAGTAAAGTAAACATAAACTGAAATTAATTTTTATTAGGATTTTATTTAGATGCCAATTTCATCTCAGGCGGTTCAGTAGTTGTTGTGTTGTTGAATAAGAGATAATTTAACATACAAATTACATACTTTCACATTTATAACATCGTAGTAGGACACAGGCTTAAAATCAAAAACTGGCCCTATAGGTACGAATAATACGAAGTGCAAAATTCGAAGTTCGTATTTTGCCGTCCCGCTGACGCCTTTGTTATATAATACGGGAGTGAGAGGGACGGTACGATACGAACTTTGATTATCGAATTTCGTACTAGCCCCGCTGGTCGAAATCTGTGTCGTTTGGAACTCGAAGCAGAAGATCGTTTTCCTTTTTCTTTCTCATTTGAATCTTCTATCTTCAGGAAAACGAAAAATATCGACCAGTCCCGAACGTCATTAAAATTCACGTTGCACTGTAAACTGTCTATATATAAATAAAATCACTCGACTAAAAATTATTTAAAAAATGTGTAGAAACTTTTTTTTTACAATGCAAATGCTCGGAAAGTGCCTCTTGACGTGGGTCAACACTAATATCCATAGAAAATAAGTGATTCCTGCACGCATCCACAAGTGTGCAGAAAAGTTGTATGGATTTAACTTTCCGCACCTATGCGGTAAAGTAACTTTTTAAATTGCCAAATCTCAAAAAATTATGTCCAAACTATGGTTAAAAAAATAAGTCTAAAGAGTCGTTATAGTTAGGCTTTGAACAAATAAGAAAACGTTTGACGCAACCTACTGAATATTTACTGATACTCGTAAGATCGCTTGGTATTGCAGGTGGTAGGACCTTGTGCAAGGTCCGCCCGGATTGCTACCACCATCTTGCTCGCTAATCCTGCCGTGAAGCAGTAGTGCTTGCACTGTTGTGTTTCGGCGTGGAGATTAAGACAGCCGGTGAAATTACTGGCACTTAAGGTATCTCACCTTAGGCCTCTAGGTTGGCAACGCATCTGCACTCCCCCTGGTGTTACAGGTGTTTATGGGTGGTGGTGATCTCTTACCATCAGGAGACCCACTTGCTCGTTTTCCATCCAGTCGAATAAAAAAATTTTTTTTAAGTATCATATGGGCAACTTTTTTATTTATAATTTTAGTTTGTATGTAGTTTTAGCACCGTTATTTTGTTTTATATTATACAGGCATTGATAGGTAGTTGGGGAATATAAAGGAATACATCAGAACAAACACTAAGTAGAACAAACAGTATCTAAAGATTGCTTAAAATTTGTTTTTCTGTTCCATAACACGCATTGCGAGTATCATATTACTAAAACGCTACGTACACATAATTATGATAAAATCGTAACATACCATCATAACATTCATGAGTTAATCAGATATATAACCAGTAGAAAACCGGTAAAAAGTGAAAATAGAGTGACCGGCCGACACACATCTTCTTAATACTTAGATATTGCGTCACTCATTACTTCATGTATCATCAATATTGCCTGCCATCTGGTAAATACATCGCGGAATAAACCTATAAAACAATATACACCACTAAGTTTCATCCGCGGCTTCGAACGCGCAAACCATGCAGGAGCGCTACTATAAAATTCAAAAATCGAACATCTTGCACATCGCTTGTGCAAGTATATGCTGCCAAACAAGGTATTAAATTCCATTTCACACCAAGTTACTCCCCTGTATTTGCGGGTCTTGCAGAGGCGGCTGTGAAAAGTATGAAATACTTACCATTTAAAAAGAATCGTTTTAAATGACCTTAAGAGGATCGCTGGCGGCGGATGGATGCGAGGGGCTGAAGACAGAGTGTTGTGGCGCGCCATGGAAGAGGCCTATGTCCAGCAGTGGACTGCTGTAGGATGATGATGATGATGATGATGATGTTTTAAATGCCATACTTACTTATGAGCAGCTTAGTACAGCACTCTGTCAAATAGAGAGCGTACTAAATTCACGCCCAATTTTGCCTTTGTCTGAAGGCATAAATGACTACTGCTACCTCACTCCTGGGCACTTTTTAATAGGTACATCCTTAACTATGTATCCGGACAGAGATGTTTCAGACAGTAGAGTCAATAGGTTAAATTACTGGCAACAATGTACTCAGTTACAGCAGCGATTTTGGAAGGCTTGGTATAAATACTACTTAAATACACTGCAAACCAGGTCTAAATGGTGTGTTTCTGTACCTAACGTTACTGTAGGTAAACTGGTGCTTATGAAGGAGCCTAATTCTCCACCGTTGGTGTGGCCCATGGCACGGGTTGTGCAGGTATTTCCCGGCAAGGATAATAAGGTCAGGGCCTTTCAGCTAAAACAGCTGATGGTAAATTGTATACTAGGTCATTGCAAGGTATAAGTGTACCTGTTGAAAAATAAATTCTGTTAATTTCTGTTATTGTAAGATTAAGTTTATTTAAGTAATTATCACAATTTTAATTTGTAACGGCATATTATTTGCTCAAATTAGGTGTGCTTATGTAATAGCCATAAGGTGCACAATGGAGGTATTGTTTTCTTAATGTATACTTACATAGGCTGTTCTCCTAATCTTGATTAATATTTTTTGGTATTTAGTTAACTGCTCTGTTATTTAAATCATAAGTAGCTATGATTATAACATAAGAATTAAAGTTTCTATGTGTTTAACTACTCTGTGATTTAACTTAGATCATAAAATAACGTTATTATAAGTTAGAATATAATGTTTCAAAATTATAAGTAAGTTCTATTCTTTCCTGGGCCGCAGCATGTTGCTGGCAACACAAGATTTTGTTCGTTAATGTTGGCAGATTTTTTTTCTCTTATGCATCCGGTCGCCCATCGGCCATAAAATTGTTTCTACGTCTAATAAGACAATTCCGAGTTCTATTTTTTGCTCTTTTCTAACTGTGTAAGTGTTGGTGTTTTGCATAATAAATCTTCATTTCATACAGTGCACAGACTTTTCTCGGGAAGAAACAAAATCACAATAATTTACAGTCCACGCTCCCAACATGTTGATGTCCGTGACAGAGGTTGTCTCAAAGTAATATAAGTGATTGATGCGCGTTTTTTTATATAAGAGGGGGGAAAACGAGTATGCGGGTCACCTGATGGGAAGCAATCACCGCCGCCCATGGACACCTGACAACACGAGGGGTATCACAGGTGCGTTGCCGGCTCTTTGAGAGCTGATAGGCTTTTTTTAAATATCCCTAAGTTGTACAGCTCCGGAAACACTATCCCAGGAAGCTGGTTCCATGCTTTCGCTTAAAGCGGACGGTGCTAGATTGCCAATCATCAAGGTGGTGAGGATGAAATGACTGACGCCTGCGCGAACTATGGTAGTGAAATATAGCTGCAGGCAACAATCCAAATAATTCATCTGAACACTCCTCATGATGTATGCGGTACAAGATGCAGAGAGATGCAAAGTCCCTCCGCATTGCTAGAGAATCAAGCCGGTCAGAGAGGTTTTGAGGTAGCGGTGCTAGATTGCCAATCATCAAGAGGATGAAATGACTGAACTGCAGGCAACAATCCAAATAGTGCCGATGCAGAGAGATGCAACGTCCTCCGCATTGCTAGAGAATCAACCGGTCAGAGAGGTTTTGAGGTAGCGGTTTTGTTCTAAGTAAACAGCCAATCTAGTGCCGTAAGGTACATAGATGTTGATGGTGAAGACGCTGTTCCCACCTGGACTCCCATTGGTATAATGGGGGCAGAGGAATTAAATTTTGCAAATGAAAGTTAATCCAGATAACTACTGTCTTAAATCGAGTTTAGCTCGACATGTTTCGGGCAGTGCGCGTGTTGCAGCACTCGCCGAGTCACGTTGCTCCTAGAGGAAGGGCTACGGATTAGCCCGAAACATATCAAACTAAACTCGATTTAAGACGTGTGTAACTTTTATTTAATAAGGTAAAAAGTCACACACACTGGTCAAAAGTCTTTGACCAGTGTGTGTTGCTAGTTATGACATACGGATCTAAAACGTGGGCGCTAACGATGGGCCTCATGAGGAAGCTCAAAGTCCCTCAGAGGGCTATGGAGAGGTTTATGCTCGGAGTTTCTCTGCGGGATAGAATCAGAAATGATGATATCCGCAGAACTAAGGTTACCGACATAGCCCGAAAAATTGCGAAACTGAAGTGGCAGTGGGCGGGGCACATTGCTCGCAGGACTGATGGCCGATGGGGTCAGAAGGTTCTCGAATGGTGTCCGCTGACCGGGAGATGAGCTGTCGGTAGGCCTCCAACAAGATGGAGTGACAACCTGGTTAATATAGTGTTATAGTTCTAAATATAGTGGAATTGTAGAATTTCAACTCAGTCAAGACTTAAACTTTCGAACAATGTCTCACCAAATATGGGTTTAACAATACAATTAAGTAACACCTCATACAAAGCTGCCCATAATTTATTGCAGGTCAGAGCGCACGCGCCGCTGCGCAAGCGCATAAGTTGTTGCAAACACTTGACCAGTGATTCGCACAATGTTGCATTTGAAGCAATTAAACGCATTTTTGCACGACTACTGTTATTCCCTTATTTGCATAAAGTACGTACAGTCTGGATGTAGTACAGTACAAGTACAAACATAATGATATTGTCGCTAGGGACTCGTCGGTTTTCTTCGTTTTCCAGAAGATTCAAATGAGAAAGAAAAAGAAAACCGATCTTTTGTTTTGAGTATTGAACGACATTAGCGAACTAGAGTGTGTTTAGGTATCTCTCAAATGGGGATGACCAGCAATGCCTGTTATATCTTTCGTTTGTGTCGATTTGTGCGAATGTGAAAAAAATCTCGTATATCAAATCAATACGCCAACAAGACCTTGAAATAATGTTCATAAAGTTCACTCACGATCTTTTTTAAAACACAATATTTTTTGTGAAATTCCCAGGTAGATTATAAAGTTTAGCTCCTAATCCACGTTGGACCCGTGTGGGAAATATGGGCCAACCTTTATTCTGAGACTCTGCCCTGCAGCGCGACTTGGGTATGAATAAGGACATAAATAATTTTATTGGAACAACGAAACAAGATGCCAAAAATATAAAGGCGCTCTTTAGTCAAGGACATTTTGAGCACGTTGCTGACATATAAATAAAAGCATGTGTTAACAAATGAACGAGGAGCTCCTCTGTCGATCACGCATTTAATGTCAAGCAGAGCACAGGGCATAATGCTCATTAGCTCACGCCCCTACTGCAAATGGAATGTACCATCAGCCAAATATATGGTCTACCACCCTAAAGTTGATAATCGTTTGCACGTCATAAAACAATAATGCCAATAGTCGTGTCAGTCAACTTGAAAGTTCGACTTAAGCGACATATTCATTTGATAGGAACTTGTTTAAAAATTGATAGACCACTTATTTGGCTGATGGTACACTCGAACCAACTAAATCGTGACCCACATGTGAAACCTTTTCGTACAAAAAGTCATAGTGACATCGCATTGCTTGACAAGGAATTTATTAGGAGACTTACTGTGAGAACGTTCTACAGTGGGTCAGGAATCAAATGTTTCGACTGCACAATACAGCATTTAACAGTTTTTAACCTTACCAATACTCGTATTAAAAATGCGAAAATGAGTATGTTTGTTCCGCTTTCACACATAACCACAGAATCAATTACCAAAACAAATAATAGGATACTGTTTTTTTGTTTTTGAGAGCGCACGATAAATGAATTATTTGCAGATGAAGTCAGGGTGATGTCGATACTTGGGTTCCTTGTAGAACTACAGAACCCTTCATCTAGCAAGTAAAATCTTCATTTAAGTACATTCCAGTTTTCATCATAATTTTCTTTCTTTTCCAGGTAATTCTATCCCTAGCGGCCAGCAGCGGAGCCCAATGGCCAGTATCAGAAAGAATTTCACCCGCCTCCGACGCCCAAATC
Source organism: Choristoneura fumiferana (assembly GCF_025370935.1). Lineage (NCBI taxonomy): Eukaryota > Metazoa > Arthropoda > Insecta > Lepidoptera > Tortricidae > Choristoneura > Choristoneura fumiferana. The sequence goes on from NC_133484.1 coordinate 1,742,415, forward strand.
CGTTTCGCCATAGAGAACAAGTACGACGGCACGGGGCCAGGAGCCAAAGAGCCTGAATACGCCTACAGAACCTATGAAACCTTAGACGAAGCCTTAATCGCCTACGTCAATGACCCAGACACCCAGCTACCGGAACACGAGAGAAACAGGGCGCTCCAAAGTCTACAGGGTCCAATCTACAACGATGTTACTCCTTTGCCTCGCTACCAGCCAAAAACTGTCGACCAATATACAGGGTACAATCCACAACAGCAGAATCAGAACCTATTCGCACCTCTTCCGAATACATACACTAATTTTGCGGCAAACGATGTAGCTGAAAAGTCTCCGCAGAACTTTAAGTTCCACAAGTATCAGACGGTGAAGCTTAATCCTATTTCGTTGACACATTATAAGAAGACTCCGGAGAAGTATTACAAGCCTGAGCCGCAAGCTGATTTTGATCCGAATCCACAGTATACCTTCTCTTACGGCGTACATGTAAGTTGTTTATGAGATACTTTTAAAATTATTAACCTTGGTGCTCATGCCCATTTTGGTCGATTAGGCTGTGTTTTCACCATAGATTTGGGATGCATTGACCTAGATTTGAACCCTGATCTCCAGTTGGCAAGTCCAACACTATACTCGGAACTACTACGCTAATGATATACTATGCTTATGATAATTAAACTCGAAAACACTTGTTTAAATCTTGATAAAAAAAATAAGGTGACCCATGGGAACCGAGTATAGGTACTTACATCGTATCTTACCAGCTTTTGTTTCAATTTCCACATTCGATATAGTAAAGATTCACTAAACAATCATGTATGATAATACAATGAACCAATTCCTGATGTTTTATGATAACATTAGCGTAAAGAATGATGGATGAAGACAATTAGTCGCTTGAGAATAAAGAATGCAAACATTTAATTATTGTAAAATATCAGAGAAACTTAATTGTAATCCGCTCGCTAAGAACTAGAGCTGTTGATTAGCATCTACTTTAAGAAACAATTGGTCAAGTAATTTAAGATTTTTAAAATAGTATTTTACTAACCACGGGAATTCCTAAAATTACATAGTGAACTTTATTTAGGTACTTTGTACCTATTAAGAAAACACTTGCCTTAAAAGCCTCAGAGTTGAGAGATGGGGATTATACATGCCGAGATTCTGATTCCACGCGAATGAATAGATCGAGATAAAAAATACTTTAATATATTGTTGTTAAAATCAAAATATTTATTCGTAAGAGGGCCGCAGAAAGCTCTTTTAATTTTTACATATCACTTGTTTATACTCACAGCTTTCGGAAAGGAAAGACCAACATTGTCAAGAATATGTTTTTTTTCGAAGGCGAATGAAAATATTTTAAAAAAACCAATAGAAACAGTACCTACTATAAGACCAAAAAAACAGCAATTATCGATCATTATGCACCACTTTTTGCCGACATGGCCGTGAAGTAACAATTTATTCTGCTAGATGGCGCTGTTTTTTGCGAGGTGTCATAAACGCCGCTCCACTTTCACGCTCGATGGCGCCACTTTCTCCCTGCGTTTGCGCATGTGGATAGACTACTACGAAATTCTAAAATCGAAGTTCGTATCGTACCGTCCCTATCACTCTCGTATCAAATAATATTAACGTAAGCGAGACGGCATGATACAAGTTCGAATTTTGCACTTCGTGGAACTGTCGAGTATGCAACGTGCGTTGTGAGATTTGAGTTGGTTGGAAATTAGAAATGTGTTATGCTAAGTACATAATGGACATGTTGTTTCCACTAAGCAGTGACATTCTTGGTGTGACAATGATATATCAGAGATCTGTTCTATTTGGGTCCGTTTTGGATTATATTGTGGCCTCTACTATTTCTGGCGTTTAAAGTCACTTTTTGTCTGTTCCTTAATGATTGCTTCTCTCATCCACTCAAAGGTTGACTCCGGTAGAGATCCCTTAAAGGGTGTTCGTCTGTGTCTGTGTATATGTATCTTAACATTGTCGATTGTATTTGTTTATTTTTTTGTACAATCGGGATTTATATACGTCGATATTATAAATAAAAATATAGCTTTGGCTGACGTAGGTCATGTTCTAGATTAGTCATTTTATGAGTAGGTCATGCTCTAGGTTAGTCCTTTTATAAGTAGGTCATGTTCTAGGTAAGTCATTTTCTTGGTAGGTCATGTTCTAGGTAAGTCATTTTCAGAGTAGGTCATGTTCTAGGTAAGCCATTTTCATGGTAGGTCATGTTCTAAGTAAGTCATTTTCGGAGTAGGTGATGTTCTAGGTAAGTCATTTTCTTGGTCGGTCATGTTCTAGAAAAGTCATTTTCTGAGTAGCTCATTATCTAGTTAAGTCATTTTCTGAGTAGGTCATGTTCTAGGTAAATCATTTTCTGAGCAGGTCATGATCTAATGAAGTTATTTTCGGAGTAGGTCATTTTCTGGGTAAGTCATTACGATTTAGGTACAGCTACTATAATAAGTTGTATATACATAATAAAGGTTAGTAAAAACGACGTAACGAATTTCCTTTTTTCGCATGATTACATGACATGGTGTAACTTATGTATAATTTTGCAATAACTATCACTATTTGTGGTTTCCGATGTCTCAATTTCGTTACTAATCTATTAGACAGAAGTCGTTGCTAACTATGTTTATGATTTTAATATCAAAAATATGCTCGTCGCTGGACAGCAGCGACTCTAAACTCCAGTAGGGCTACTAGGAAATTCGAAAATCGAAGTTCGTATCGTACCGTCCCGCTGACGCGAGTTTCATACGAGAGTGAGAGGGACGATACGAATTTTCGAATTTCATAGTAGCCCTAGTAGGTACTGCAGTGTGGAAGGTAAGGGGACCACCACACCAGTTTCCCAAGAAAGTCGTCACGAAGCTATAAAAAGGTTTCAAAGTCATTTATCTAGAGCAGTTACCGTCAAGATGACATAACAGCCGTTACAATTTAACCGCGAACAGTGGCAATAAAACTACTCTAAGTGCTTTAACTATTTAATTAAACGATGCGTTAAAAATGTTAAAGTAAACCACCACGACTTTACGCAAGGTGACGCAACGTTGGTATGACCAAATGTCGTTCGGTTCCCACTAATATATTATTATGCAAAAATTTGTGCGTATATTTGTTGATGAAATTTGGTATAGATATCTGAAAGCCTAGAATAACATAGGCTACTTTCATCCTCATATTATACTCGTAATCGAGATAAAATCTCAAAAGATCAACCACTGGGTTTAGAGTCATGAAATTAAGCACGATTGTTTATATTATAATACAACGTCAATGAAAACCAGGATGTAATATTTGGGAATTTGTTGGTCTTTATAATTGTGACCTTATCCATATTATTTAGGTAGATGGAATCACAATGTTTCGGGGTATTCAACTTTTCTAAGTTGGCTAGGTTATCAAGTTAAAAAAAAAAAAAAAAAAACGGGACAATTCACACCAATTGACCTAGTCCCAAAGTAAGCTTAGCAAAGCTTGTGTTATGGGTACTAAGCAACGGATAAATATAATTATATAGATAGATACATAAAACATATTAAATACATATTACGAGTAAACACCCAAGACCCGAGAACAAACATTCGTATTTTTCATACAAATATCTGCCCCGACACGGGAATCGAACCCGGGACCTCAAGCTTCGTAGTCAGGTTCTCTAACCACTAGGCCATCTGGTCGTCAAAAAAAAAAAAGCGTGCAAAAAAGGCGTGAGGGTTAAACATATCTCAGCCAGGGTCAAATCTATAATTGCTTCTCAATATGGTGTAATTATTTAGTCAACATACTTGACCTTGTGTAGAACTATGAAACTGTAACATATATGCTTAATGATTTAGCTAGTCAGTACACAAGCTAAATCATTGTCAAAACACGCCCTCTATTGCCGGCGTGCGCTGGATTGATTAAGTATTTAGATAATGGGTAATAAAGCGCCGTTTTCACCAGAGATTTGCAAGGAATGTGTTTTTCATGAACTTATAAAAACGCCTTTAACTCTTCTCGCTCCGCTCTCTGGTGGAAACAGCTGATGGGCTGTGCGAGGATAGGTAAATGAAGCATTTCTATTGATTAATGAAAAACATATCCCTCGCAACACATCCTCGCACATCTCTGGTGGAAATGCGTAATGCTGTCTCTTTCTCAAACGATGCTTTGAAGAAAAACGCTAAAACTATGCGACCCGTATCCTTGTCTACCTGTAAATAAGTTTTTTTTATATAAAAAATTGGCCAAGTGCGAGTCGGACTCGCGCACCGAGGATTCCGTTTAAATATTTTAATTGTATGATGTAACTAATAATTTACGGTTTTCGCAATTTTTCCTTTATCTGTGCTATAAGTCGTTGCTTCGTACCAAATTTCAAGATTCTGAGTTCACGGAAAGTACCCTGTAGGTTTTGATTCCCTTTCTTTAGAATTCTAAAATTTGCGGAAATTTGCGGCATAAACGGCTGTATCTTTTGATTGCGTTGGCTTAGAAGTTTGATTTTTTCACAGCTCCAAGGGACAGTAGACTTGAGTATTTGGTATAAATTTTAGCTTGATCCACGCGTTCCTGAGAAAAATATAAGGGTACCCTAAAAAACGTGAGTTTTGTGAACAACCAGCACTTAATTACAAACACATACCACACGGTACTTGGCCGCTTATATACCAGCTATAAGTTGTCTTAATATCTTGCTAGCCAAATTTTACCTGCTTCTGGCAGTCCACTTGTAATTTGGTTCCGTACCATACAGTGAGATTGTAACCCAAGAACTAATAGAAAGACAGGAGGCTTGAAAAGGGTGAAAAGTTAGAGGGGGAGGAGGAGTGTGTTTGTATGTTTGTGTGTTTGTCCGTCTTTCACGCCGTAACGGAGCGACGGATCAACATTATTTTTGGCATAGAGATAGTTTATGGGCCCGAGAGTGACATAGGCTACTTTATATCCCGGAAAAATGCACAGTTCCCGAGGGAACAGCGCGCGATAACCAAATACCACGCGGGCGGAGCCGCGGGAAAAAGCTAGTATTTTAATATTAGTCCAGTTAATGACAATACCAATCACAACAAGTCCAAATCGATACGCGTAGTCGCAGTTAAAGAAATATTTCTAGTTAGCTAATGATACCTTTGTTCAATGAGTTTGGCCGTGGCATGGTCACGACTGCGCCTGCGCATGGTATTGTTTCACTAACGATTGACCTGTTATGATACTGTATATTGATAGTATGTCAGAATGACAGATGGATAACATTCAGTTGACTAACAAACAGGCGATATAAATCGTTCGATAGAGCTCAATATCCCAGCCTATATACGTCCCACTGCTGGGCACAGGTCTCCTCTCAGAACAGAGGGCTTGGGCCAGTTCCCACAGTGCGGATTGCTTCACACGCACCATTGAATTGCGTCGCAGGTGTTTGTGCAGGTTTCCTCACGATGTTTTCCTTCACCGCAAAGCTCGTGGTAAATTTCAAATGTAGAAAGAACTCATTAAGAGTCTTTAGCAGGTGGTAGGACCTTGTGCAAGGCCATCTTGCTCGCTATCCTGCCGTGAAGCAGCAGTGCTTGCACTGTTGTGTTTCGGCGTGGAGAGTAAGACAGTGAAATTACTGGCACTTGAGGTATCCCATCTTAGGCCTCGAAACGTTTATAACATGATTAGTCTCTTTTTAACCCCCGACGCAAAAAGAGGGTGTTATAAGTTTGACCGCTATGTGTGTCTGTCTGTGGCACCGTAGGTCTTAAACGGGTGGACCGATTTGAATGCAGTTTTTTTTATTTGCAGGCAAGTTTTCCAGCGATGGTTCTTAGACATGTTTCATCGAAATCGGTTCAGCCTTTGAAGTGACAAAGTCGGGGGTTTTCCAACTTTTTAAACTCGAGTTACGCCTTAATTAAACGCCGCGCGGCCTTCTCAAAAATGCGATAATTGCGATCGCATAGTTATGACAGTCGGCTTTCTGCGCAGACGCAGGAATGTCCGCGGAGGCTGCGCGGAGGTCACATTACTACGAAATTCGAAATACGGTATTTGACTATTTTGTATATGTTTTATAAATTAAAACTACACAATGCCTGTTATCGAATAGACAAACAATTTGTAAGCTACCTTTACAAATAACAAAGTTATAAAGGTTTGAAATTCAAGATTAGACAGAGAAAGACATACTGGCATGTGACGTCACACGCCAGTACCGCCATACTTGCTGCATAGAGAAAAGCGTTTGAGAAAGAGACAGGTATATAGATTTTTCAAAAAAACACTATAAATCCAATTTTCAACCTATTTAAATTTTCTCTTCGCTAAACACTATCTGTATATCTATATTTTCATAATAATATTAAGATATGGCAAAATCGGGAGTTGTCAAATACCGTATTGAAGTTCGTATCGTACCGTCCCTCTCGCTCTTGTATTAAATAATACTCGTATAAGCGTCAGCGGGATGGCAAGATACGAACTTCGATTTTCGAGTTTTGTAGTAGCCCTACTGGGCTAGGCCCTTAGCCATAGAGGAATTGATCGATAAAGCGGTGATACAATCGAGTTCATAAACTTGTGAGCAAAAATGTGATCAGAAATATATGAACATGACTCTATTGTTACGCGTAAAAGCGTGTTCAGATATTTTTGATTGAATTTTTGCTCACAAGTTTATGAACTCGAATGTACATACGATTATACGGGCTATATAATCCTGGAATTATTAGAAACATTTCGTTTATCTATCCACGGTCCGCTAAGCTGTTTCCACTAGAGATGTGGTAAGCGAGGATATTAGGTATTTACTTATGATATGAAGCGGTTCATGACAAACGCATTTGGTGGAAACGCAGCCAATGGATAACCATTGCCTTGCTCATAGTACTTTGCTTAGTTTAAGGACCCGATCAATTTTCATCAAGAGTTACTTTTCTTTATTTTCCAACATTATTTACAATATCGTACCTAACTCAGCATTACACAAACGGCTAAACAGATATCATCTAAACACTCATAAAATCAACTAACCAATACATTATCCCAATTAAACGTATATTAAAACACGTACCCAATTATTAAACTCCATAATTTCTTAACCAGCCTTGCCCTCATACAACGTCTTCAAGTTCTTACAAAATCTTTAACTGGAGCAATGCCAATCGGTTTTAAATAATCCCACGTTATCTATTGCTGCTTCTTTAAAATATTTATATAAAACCTTTATTGGTAAACCAGCAATGTATGTCACGTGTTGTAGAACGATGGCCATCCATTGCCAAGGACTTTGCGTTCACTTTCACTCTTGTTCTCAGGGCCGTAAGGTTCAATAGAGTTCGTCAATGATGCAGGAAATGCGGAGTGGAGGTGTGGTCGGTGTTATGCAATCGGCATACTTGACTGTCAAGGCGAGTAGCTAAGCCAGTCAAGTAGTAACTTAATTGGGTTCCGCACATTCTGTCCAGCAATGTTCTGTTTAAATCGAATGGGGATTTTTCCGTTTTTGTAGATTTTTATTTAGGAACTTTTAAACGCGGTTTTGCTGCGTGAAAACGTTAAGTCTGGAAGTGGAACTAAAATGCCGAAGTTATCCCGGAAAGCTGTATAGTTACCTGCTGAAGTTCCTACATCATCATCATCATCATAATCAGCGGTAGCAACGTTCACTGTTGGACGTAGGCCTCCCCCAGAGACCTCCAGTTGCTTGGAAGCGGCCAGCACCACCGTGAACCCGCTTTAACCAGGTCACCCGTCCATCGCATTGGTGGACCATATTCTAGAAATCCTGTTATGTAAAATATGAATTCGATTTTAAGCATCATTATTTTTTTACAGTTGCATCCGCTACCAGTTTAATTGTAGTTTGCGTTTTCATTTACAATACTTACGATTAATCACAGTTTAACTGAAAATACTGAAAAAAAATGCATTTACCAGTAGGTAAGTTACAGTTACTTTTAGATTACATAGCCACAAAAAAGCTACAAACCTTTTTTGTTTGCGTGCTTATTTCACTTAGAGGCTTAAAGGACGAATCAATTTCATTTTAAATTGTGTTTGTTTTATACAAAAGATATGAAATCGAATATTGTTTTTAACTGTAATAGATTAAAATTGCTTCCATGAAAACGCATTTTTTGTCGCTAGAGCAGATTTTTCTTAAGATTGTTATTTCGCTTTTATTAGGTAAGTAAATCAGACAATCAATGTTTCAATAAGCAATATTTTCCGCCAGGAAGTTTCATAATCGGTTAGGTACTCATACCACATTACTTCAACCTCATTAAACATTCATGACTGCAGAAAAAACACATGTCATTACTGAACTTGATTTCCTAAATAGACCTCAACAATTGAATCTAGACTTTAATTATCAAAGACTAGATTTCCTGTACATTACACGCATGGTAATTGTCATTTTATTCGCATGTGCTAATTAACATACCAATAACATTAATTAAAACCCTAAATTGTTTTACGTCTAAAGTTTATCAAGGAAGTAGGTAACTATATAGTATTTCACGGTGATGTATCAACTGACGGAACTATATCAATGAACTATAAACAATTATATCAATGATAATGAGGGCTATCGTTTTTTGTCTCACTAGATGGCGCACTGTTGCGTGAGGTTTTTAAGTATGGGTTTGAAAGTCTGTTATTACGGGCGTGGAAACAAAGTTTAGATTAAAATCATATTTAATACACCTTAAAACCGTACCATAAAAATATCGAGCATGCCACAGTGTTGCATAGTCCCCGTTTTGTTCGGAAAAAAGGGAGGACAAAGGTTTCCGAAAGACAAAACTGTCTCAAAACACAGACATTCATTGCCCCGGAACGCATATTTGCCATAATTAATTACAGATATTGCAAAATATTCACAAAATTATTCTAATTATAAATAAACCCGCGTAGCTCACCCAAAAACTATGAGATTTGACATTTCGGAGACCTCACGCTACACTAGCGCCTCTAGTGGCGAATTCATACGCGATAGCCCTCATTGCAGTAAGTTTCCGCGTAGAGAAGTTGACGTTCCAAATTAGAAAATTTACATAAGCACCAAATCAATTGCGTGCCAACTTATTTTTTAATTCAGTTATACACATTCATAAACAAGGTTGCCGCCGGATTTGATATAATTAAGAAATCAGAACAATCAACAATAGCTGCCTTTTCTGTTTCTAAGCAGCGCCATCAGATATCATTGAGCTCCCACGGCACTGTTCGATGACGAAAACGCCCTACACTCGTATACACAAGTTCAGTAACAATGCAGAACTAATAAATATGAAAAATACGATACAAATTATACCACTAATATTATAAATGCGTAAGTTTGTAAGTCTATTTGTTTGTTTGTTTGTTACTCTCCACGTCTAAACCGCTGAACCGATTTAGATGCAATTCGGTATATACATACAGTTTGAGTCCCAATGATGGTCGTAGGCGTTTTTTATCCCGAAAAATTGCATCGTTCCCGCGGGATACCGATAAACAAATACTACGCGGACCGAGTCGCTAGTAAGTACTATCTAAAAACAATGCCACAGTACGATAATACGGATAATAGCTAGTCTATATAAAACAAGACCATAAGAAAGGAGGAAAAAAAAAGAAAATACATTTATTCACAACACAAGACAACAATATTATAAGGTACAAAAAACAACACAAAGGTAAATTGAAAATACAAACTGAAATATAGATGCACAGAAAAACCAGAAAAATAAGACCATCACTGGGAATCGAACCCAGGTCCAGTCATGGACCAGTCAGAGTGGTGGAGTCAGGTCAGTGATGGTCTTATTTTTCTGGTTTTTCTGTGCATCTATATTTCAGTTTGTATTTTCAATTTAGGTTTTACGGGATGACCGTAAAAGTAAAAATTTGGAATTGAAATAAAAAATACAAAAAGATTCCAAAAAACCAATCTTAACACAAAGGTATGTGTCATTGCGGTTGTGAATCGGACACTGGCTCAGCATAATGCTGAAGCGTTAAAAACACCCCAGCGCTGATTTTCAGCCAGCACCGTCGGCAACCCTCGGACCGTTATAAAGACTACACACCATTAACTACATACGACTACATAAATAAATAGATAATTTGTAAACTAGAAAACTAATTTATTGTGTGACTTTAAAAACATAAAAATAAATTTATTAGGTACGTAGACATAATTATTTTTACAACTATTAAATAATAATAGTTGCACTCACTTGCCAAGTATACACTCTTACCTTTGTACGGTAATATGGATAATAGTTAGTCTCTAATAAAACAAGACCACAGTACGGTAATACGGGTAATAGCTAGTCTATATAAAACAAGACCACAGTACGGTAATACGGGTAATAGCTAGTCTATATAAAACAAGACCATAGTACGGTAATACGGGTAATAGCTAGTCTATATAAAACAAGACCGCAGTACCTACGGTCACTTACATATACATGATCGCAACAAGACATGATATGAATTAAGTGTCACCACTTGTATGTAAATCAAGACATATCTGTTTCGCTACTATGACAGTTTCAAAACGACAAACTTTTAAGGTCACTACTTTTCAAATCTGCAACACGATATCACTTTAGCAAATGAATATTTAGGTGTAACAATAGCTCAAGTCATTTGAACTTCTAACATATAATTGTATCTGCCGTATAAGGTGTTATGTTTTGTAATGTCTGTCATAGCCATTGTAGGTACTTGACTGACGAGTGAAAGGGAACGAGTTCAGTTTCCGTACTAAACCAATTTTATAATTATCTTTATTAATCTACATGTTTTTTTTATTTATTTATTCCTTTTTAGGTTTCCGTAGTCAACCAGGAACCTTTATAGTTTCGCCATATCTGTCCGTCTGTCTGTCTATCCGCGGCTAAACTCAGAGATCGTTAGTACTAGAAAGCTATAATTTTGGTATGAATATGCATTATCAATCACGCCAATAAATTGGTAAAATAAAAAAAAGTAAGAAAAAAAAATTTAGGGTGCCTACCATGAAAGTAAAGTGGGGTGATTTTTTTTTCTCGACTAACCCTATAGTGTGGGGTATCGTTGAATAGGTAATTTTCATTAAAATCGACCGTCACCAATACGGCTGACCAGTAATGTAAAAGGAAAAAAAAGAGAACCGCGAAAGTTTCAAATCAAACATTACATTAACAAACTTTTTTCTCAATTCCAGGACAAAGGCACCGGCGACTCCAAGTCCGCGCACGAGACCCGCGACGGCGGCTCCGTGCGCGGGTACTACACGTTCATGGACCCCGACGGCAAACAGCGCACCGTGCATTACACCGCCGACGACAAGCTAGGCTTCCGGGCGACTGTGCAGAGGACGCAAACTAACACGCAATAGGCGACCGTGGAATAGTTTATGTATTGTGTCTCGAGGGCGGTAAATAAGGAATTACTAACGACAGACTGCTACGATCGAAGACTGGGGCTTTAATGAGTCAATGTTCGTAATTCCAGTACCGTCGGCTGGACATACAATGTTTGTCATCACATTTGTTAAAATATACAGAGCAGCAAAAATCTGGCCCTCAAATCTAGGCAGTAATAGGTAATTTTTATGTAGGCTGGGTCAAATTTTATGCTGCTGAGAATATTTTATTAGCATATTTAGTATATTTTTAAGAAACAAAATATTTTTTTTACGAAAATTGCCAATACCGTTGGCGCAGCTCGGAAACAGCGTCATCACATCATACATAGAAAATGTCTGAGGTGAATAGAAAAAATCGCCCCTGTATAAATCAAACACATGCATCACTTCAGCGTGGTTAGAATGTTCAAAAATACAAACGCATTCTCAGACCTTATACATGCTTAGAAAAATCTTAACAGCGCGATTCAGAGTTGTGGAGCGCCCGTACTAGCGCCATCTATCGGGGTATAACAAAACTACCCTCGTACAATTATTTCTAGTTTTAAAGAAAGAAAGAAAGAATTACAATATCTTTTTCTACACCCCAGTGCGGGTAGGAGCCGGACTCCACGGGGTTCCGTAGCACCGAATAAGCACAGTTTTTGTGGCGGCGCTTTTTTTTATTTTATTTCATTTTTAATAATTGTTGTTATAGTCACTGTGATAATGAGGGGTTTTCGACAGGCGAAATATCGCTAGATGGCGTTAGGATCGTGAGGACCGTTTGACGTTGCAGTCTGGCTCGCGATTGGCTCATTTAGTTATTTAACCAATCACGAGCGCGACGCAAACGTCAAACGCACCTCACAATACTAACGCCATCTAGCGATGTTGCGCCTGTCGGAAAACCCTTATTTGAAACTATTTAAACTTTGTCGTTCTTTAGATCGAGCAAAAAACACCGAAAAAATGTTCCTTGTCTGAGGACTCGATTTGATTTGTCCTTTTTTATTTTTATTAATTTTTGTTGTAATTTAAATTAAAGAACTACAATAATGTAATAAAATTTTAAAATATATATAACGAAGACCGGATAGTCGAATGGTTCCTGCTGAGCTGGCAACGTTGCGTTTTTGTTAGTTTTTCTCGATTATTCCATAAAAATTTAATGGAAAAAAATGTGTTCTGATAAAACTCTCCTTAATATATAAGTTAATGTGTCTATTCCAACCCAATAATTATTCGTGATAAACTTTTTATATTCTATAAAAACGAATTAATGTTTATTAACGGTTTTTAAAAGAAAGAAAAGTCTATACACAATTTTCAGCATTATGCTGAGGCGATAAACGCCAGCAAACGAATGTATTTGTTTTGTTTTAGATGCTTTATAGACTGCAAACAAGCAACCAAATACTTATTCTATTCTCTTTTTAAACAAAAAGTACGAAACACATAGAACGAAAAAAACTTGCCGAAACAACCGAAACAAAACTAATCACACTTCGCTTTCATACGCCATTGGTAACGTATGGTGCCATCTATCGGAATGATCCTACACTCCTACATACACTAGGCGCTTTAAAGTATCTTGACAAGCGAATCATCGCTAGATGGCGTTAGTATCGTGAGATCCGTTTGACGTTACTCGCGACTGGCTCATTTCGTTATTTAATCAATCATAAACGTGACGAAAATGCCAAAGTTATCAAACGGACCCCAAGTCGCCAACTAACCTGGAACAGAACCTTCACTGACACATTAATGCAATAAATCGCACCAAAAATATTTTCATGAACTTAACAAAAATGTAGCCAAGACGAGACCATATGGCTTGCACTGTAAAAATGTTTATAAGATCTCATAGCTGCCGAATCTCAAACTCACAACAACATTTATTGACATAACAACTACACAGTAAAAACATAAATAAAAGAAGAGAGAAAAATTAGAGACGACGTTACGTTTAAGTTTAGAGACGTTATAGAGTTAGGGCGTTAGAGACGTAATGAACAGTGCGGGAATTTTATTAAAAGGCCATTTTTTTCGAGAAATTCAACCAGGTGCACATGCACAAGGCCCTTTTGCTTCAATACTATCACTACTTGTACGTCCATGCTCACTACTCAGCTACTTAGACTTTAAAAGTAAAAATTTGGAATTGAAATAAAAAATACAAAAAGATTCCAAAAAACCAATCTTTTACTGAGACTTTGTACTTTGTAGGCATAATACATGCGCAAAGGCATCTTGCGAAAATACAAATTGAAACATGGATGCACAGAAAAACCCAGAAAAAGAGACCATCACTGGGAATCGAACCCAGGTCCTCAGCATTCCGTGCTGCGTGCCATACCCTACATCACCACTGGACAGGAGTCTAGACACAAATTTCCCACATGCACCACACTTTTCAGCCTGCTTTTTCCTTTCTTAGCCACTTAAGCGGCGACACTAGCGACATCTATGTTTTAGCTCTCATCGAGAGACATCAACACGCAGTTGTCATCATACAATACCTACACCAACCCGAGCGTTGGCATGTTAAGTCGTTTCTGAGTGTGTTCTCGATTTTTCAAATTGATTTAATTTAATTGTTTGTAAAATGCTAAAATAGGACCAAATTTATTACGGACCTCTGCAATGTCCCGTCTGAAAAATATTTAAAAGGTTTATGAAAGAGAAAAGCTGAATTTGTCTTCATAGTTGTTCTATATAAGCCATTATACATTAAGCTTAATCGATCGTTTTATTTTTCTCTACTAGTAGTGTAATGTAGTGAACACCTCTAGTTTTGTACGTTTTTTGTTTTTGTACTATACTAGATGCGGTTAGAATTACATTTGTTTTAATTAGTGTCAAGTCAACCTTACTTTTCAACAAGTTGGTGCCACCAAATAAATATAGTTGTTAAAAAAGAAAATATAAATTTTATTTTATTTCATTATCCTTGTTCATGATCACCACTAGGTATCATAATCATCATAAGACATCCACTGCTAAACAAAGGCCTCCCCCTTAGAACGCCACAATGATCAACAAGTCTCCACTTGCATCCACCGGTTGCCCGCAACTCTTACGATGTCGTCAGTTTACCTGATGGGAGGCCTACTAATGTTAATGCGTCTTCCGGTTCGCGGTCGCCTTTATCGCGGGTCGCGGGTCGCGGTTATCTGTAAAGCCAAAATTTACAAGAAAAGTATCTCCACATATTGAAAAAGTACCTACCTAATGAACTATAAGAATTTCTTTGCTCACCCGTGACCTTAAATCTTTTAGTTTACTGATAATGGACCTCCGCAAAGTAACGCCTGGTTTCCGATCGAGCGGCTGTCAGCGCGAACTCTTCCCGACTGCTACTGATCGGAACTATTCGGAACCATCAATGTTCCATCCACCAATAGACTTAATTTTGACGTAAATCAGGGAGCGACCACAGATCTTGGGGGTGAAATAGTTAAAGGCGGGAAACTCGTTACTAAGAATTATCTATTTATTTATTGCGGCGATAAACCTTAACAGTGATAAGTGATCACAAAATTCTATATTGCTCTCGTGTCTGACATTTTTTAATGCGCAAGTTGTCTCCGTGGTTTCTGGAATTTTACTATCAAGTTGCAAAAACTACAACCACCGTACAACGTCCCTCTCAAAGAGAGTTTACTTGACACTGGCAAAATTGTCCTATTAATTAAGACAGAAAAGTCATATTTTAAAAGAGAAGAAGAAGAACAAGAGTGTCTGAAACGAGACACCCCTACTTTGCTATATTTATTTTAGACGCAACCGACAATGTTTTCCGTGATGTCAGAGAAGACAAGACAAGAGAAGGTCTTTACTATGTACTGGTATCATCCAGTTTAAATTCATACACAGGCTTTTTCCAATTTTTTTCATTTGATATCGGCCGTACAGACACAAACAGCATGTTTAAAATGTTAAATTATTAAATAACCTAACAAAAAAAAAAACATTTTGAATACAAACTTTTTTTGCTGACTGTACTTTTGTTGACTGTACTTGCATTGGCACCCAAATTACATTTGCATATCAAATTTCAAGTCGATGCTATTAACCGTTGAAGAGTTCCGTCCTGTGGAGACGATCCTGGCTGGACTACCAGGATGTTACTACTAGATTATTGTATTGTCACGCGATTCATAAGTATTCCAAATTTCAAGTCAATCTAACTAGAAGTACTGGAAGTTGGTCAAATTTAACTTGCAAGATTTGATTACAGATAGACAGACATCGGGACAGGTGAAACTAAATAAAAGCTTGTAAAAAATACTGTGTCAGTCAAAACTGCTGGCCATCTTTCACGGGAGTAGTTATAGATTTCAGTTTTACGACATGATTTACTGCACATTTGACAGAAATTGGCACAAACAAGTTTGAAGCAATTCCACTTCATTTTTTTGTTGCTCATCTCATGAAATGTATTTATTTGTACGGATATTAATATCTACTCTTCCTAAAAGAACAAAAAGCGAAGCAAAAAAAAATTGAAAAATGTTTTACCTACTCTTAACAGTTTGCAAGATATTTCGGGTATGTATTATAATACCGATAAACGAAAGACCGAATTTCACAAGACCTATGGACGGAAGGCCGAATATTAAAACGTCGAATGGATATATGACCGAAAGTTTGAAATCCCGAAAGTACATTTGACCGGCAGCCTAAAACCCGAAGATCAAAATACCTACACTCGAAAGGTCGAAAACTCATAATGCCGAACAGTCATAATCACTACAAGTAAAATAATCGACAATCAATATATCGAAAATCAAAATACCGAAACTGCCGTTATACCAAAGACGAAACAAATATAGCAGGAAAAGATTTGTGCGAGCGAGCAAGACGGTTCGCAGCAGAAGCGACTCGGATAGGTTAGGTTCAGAAGGCTAAGGCGGGAACGAAGCGGAGCGGAGCGGAGCGTAGTTCCCGCCTTAGCCTTCGATGTTAGGTTTTTTTTTATAGCAGGCAAGATACTTAACTGCCACTAAGAAAGTAGGTTGGATAAGATTCAACAGCAAAGATCATTTGTGAAGCAATATTATCCGGGCTGCTATAAAAAAAACCTAACATCGAAGGCTAAGGCGGGAGCTACGCTCGCGCTTCGCTCCCGCCTTAGCCTTCTGAACCTAACCTATCCAAGTCGCTTTTGCCTCGAACCGTCTTGCTCCATCGCTTCGCTCGCTCGCACATATCAAACTTTTTTTTACTTTCGGTATTTTGTACTTTCGGTATTCTGAATTTCGAATTGTTAAGTGTCGATATTTCGACTGTAGGTAATATGATTTTCGGTATTATAATACATACCCCAATTCGGGATTTTGTACTTTCGGTCATTTAAAAATTGATATTTCGACCTTCGGTGTATCGGTTGTCGGTATTTTGTACATTCGGTATTCTGAATTTCGATGTGTTATGCGTCGACATTTCAACTGTAGGTATTATGATTTGTCGGTCTTATAATACATACCCGATATTTCGTGCCACGCTAAAGACATGTAGGTTTTATTTAGAACCAATTTTATTAACGACGACGTTGCGTAAGCTTAGCAAAATTTAACAAGACAGTGTCAAAAATATCGAAGAAATCCAAATGTTAGGTACGGTAATATGAAATTGAAATATTCAAAGAAATCGGAGAAACTAGAGGAAACGAGCACTATCGCGTTGAGATATGCGATAACATATTGTAAAAGTATTTAGGCTAGATCAATGTAACTTAGACTATCTCATCATAATTATTTTCCTATACACGTTGCCTAATAATTTCGTGTATACATTGTAGTCCTAATTCAGCGCCTACAAGTAAAGTAACGGCAATACAGAAGCAGCATAAAAGTATGTTTGTCACTAGTTTTATTCCGCAGGTTAACTTCTGTGCAAGAATATATTTATTATTATTATATAAATTAATTATCAGGTTGTGGTCGTGGTGCAAGCGTCACCTAGAGCGGAAGCCATGGGGGGGAAAAGCGACCTCAGGGTAGACCAGAAATGCGGTGGAAAGACGATGTATAAAAGGTTGCTGGTCCAAAAAGGATCCAAAAAGCTAAATGTTGCGACGAGTGGAAAAAATTAAAGGGGGCCTACAAAGAGAACGTTGAGAAAGGCAGAAGAAAAAGAAGAAATTATCAGGCGGACAGTGGAAGCAACTGAATCGATAGGTGCTTGTATCTAGCTGTTTTTTAGTCAAGTATTCTTTGTACTGTTAATGTGTTGGTCTAGTCGGTTCATAATTTTTTTCACATTCAGTGCTGAGTCTAGATGTTCCGCTAGTTTGTTCCATGTCTTGATCACTCTAGCTCTCTGTCCTGTACGAATTTTGGAAAATTTCGTTAGAGTGCAGCTCTTTATAGAGCTCAGGCAAAAAGCAGCAAAGCAAATCAGGATCTATTTTTTTTATTATAAGAAGGGCAAACGAGCAAGCGCGTCATCTGATGGGCAATGATCACCGCTGCCCAGGACCTATGCTCATACCTATCTTAAGGCACATTTCTACCAAATTTTAATTCTGTTGCAGCATCTTCAGCTTCAGTACCTTGCTTAAAGGGACTCATTTTTAATCATTATAATTATTTTTTTATGTACTTTAAGTTTAAGATCATTAAATCAACAAATTTATAGTTGCAATAATAATGTTCATTAAAATCGGATGTACAATCGAACAAACTGATGCATATACCAGGGTGGAACCTTTTATTAATCAGTATTGTAATGTAGGTAGTAAGCATTTAGCAAATAAGAGGGTAGATAATATTATTTCGCATGTCAAGTCAGTCTAATTTATTGAATCAGGCGTTACTTTGCGGAGGTCCATATCAATGAACTAAAAGAATTTCCTTGCTCACCCGCGACCTTACGATAGCTAAGCTTATGCAAAATATGCGTGTTCATGCAGTTCCTCCACCTCCACACTGTAAGAACACACACAAATCACACACAACTACCATTGCTGAAATTAGATCCAAGTTAATAAAACATGCCTTGACAGTAAATAAATAAAAATCAAGGTAGTTTTGAAGGATGGTTAAAAAAATTATTAATAATTTGTGGGTAGTTAAAACGTATGTGGGTACTTGGGGAGTTACAGTGACAAGTTAAAACGGTGGTTGTGGTTCGTTAGTCTAACAACTGGTAGCATGGTGTACGGTTGTGTCACTCTGAAGATGAGCTCTGGTTGAGTTCGAAACGCGTCAGTGTAGTGTGGTGATAGTGGGTTTGTGTGATTTGTGTGTGTTTCTTACAGTGTGGAGGTGGAGGAACTGCATGAACACGCATATTTTGCATCAGCTTAGCTATCGTAAGGTCGCGGGTAAGCAAGGAAATTCTTTTAGTTCATTCAAGTCAGTCTTGTAATAAACTCGATACAAACAGCTGTGGTTTTTGGTGATACGAGCTCCTGCCTGTCCCTAGTATACCAAGGATTCTTCAAGTATCACTACGAATTCTTTGACAAAAGTATGGAATGTCAAGATGACATTAGTAGCACAAAGGTTCCCCTGGTACAATGATTAAGTTTGTTCGACTGTACCTATTCGGTATCTAATTAGCAGCTCGAGTACGTTTCCAATCAAAATAAAAACTCTGATAACGATAAATTCAAGACTGCGTTGTTCTAGATAGATAGGTACGACCTTCGTGGTGCTGACACGATTGAATAAAACGAGCACAAAACAATAATTTATTGAACTGACTTATTTACTAATTTATTCTACTGAAAAATAGTATGTGCAGCGCAAAGAGCCGGAGCGTTTTGCGCACGAGGGCACTCGCGCGTAGACATTCGCGCGTTCCCGGGCACTAGAGCTACATAGGTACACCCCGACCAGACGCTAAGCGCGCAAGAGCATCTGGACGGGGGTTTACTATCATTTGGCAAACAACGTTTCAAGATTGGTTTTTTGGAATCTTTTTGTATTTTTTATTTCAATTCCAAATTTTTACTTTTACGGTCATCCCGTAAACCTAAATTGAAAATACAAACTGAAATATAGATGCACAGAAAAACCAGAAAAATAAGACCAACACTGGGAATCGAACCCAGGTCCTCGGTATTCCGTACCGCGTGCTATACCGCTACACCACTGATGGTCAACGGCACAGATGCGAATTTCCCCTATGCACCACATATCTCAGCTTGATTGTTTCTTATTTAGCCACTTAAGCAGTGACGCTAGCGACATCTATACCGTAGCCCTCATCGAGAAACTTTCGGCATTCCATTGGAACTAACCGCTCACCCGGACAAGAGATGTCGTTATTAAGCAATCAAATTAAGATTGGTTTTTTGGAATCTTTTTGTATTTAACAACGTTTCGCTAACTAACCTTACCTAACCAACTTTACTGGCAGAAGTTAGTTCTTCTTAGGGTCGCAGTTCTAACCTAACCAACTTTACTAGCAGAAGTTAGATTTTCTTAGGGTCTCAGTTCTAACCTAACCTATTTCTTAACCAAGTTAACCTGAGCTACAGGCACCTCTAATTATTCGTAATAAAGGAGTTTACCAAACGTTGATTTGACAAACGTGGTTTTGCCGAATGATGAAAATAATAAATAAATATTTTGCCAAATAATGTTTTGTTATATGATGGTTTGTCAAATAAAGAGTGTGAAATGATCAATTTGTGAAATGTGGTGTTATAAAACGATTAATTTGTGAAACAAAAGTTTGCGAAACGATGTTCGTTAAATAAATATTTGTTGAAACGTTTGTTGCCAAATGATTGGATACCATGTTACCTCGGGATTGTCTAAACGCGAGTGCCTTCGCGCGCAAAACGCTCCGTCTGGACAGCAGGGCTACTACGAAACTCGAAACTCGAAGTTCGTGTCGTGCGGTCCCTCGACACTTATACTATTTAATATGATAGCGAGAGGGACGGTACGACACGAACTTCGAGTTTCGTAGTAGCGCTGCTGCACCCGCGCCCGCAGGCGTGCGCCCGAAAAGTGCACCGCAAAGTGCACCCGCGCCAGCTAGAGTAGGCACTATATAAGGCGTTACTTTGCGTAGACGCTTACTGACAGATTTACCAAGTTTTTATTACAAGCTTTTATTTAGTTTCACCTGTCCCGTTGTCTGTCTAGACAGACTCAGACAGACGTCTGTAATCAAATCACCTCTTGCAAGTTAAATTCGACCAACTTCTAGTATGTTGTTGGATTGACTTGAAATTTGGTACACTTATGTAAATTGCGTGACAATACAATAATCTAGTAGTGGCATCCTGGTAGTCCAGCCAGGATCGTCTTTGCAGGACGGAACTCTTCAACAGTTAATGGCATCAACTTAAATTTGGTATGCAAATGTAATTCGGGTGACAATATAAGTACAGTCAACAAAAAGCACAGACAGCACAGAAAGTACGGACAATTATTTTTTACCAAAAAAATATTTTTCCCTAAGATCGACTCACTCATGGCCGGTTTTTATCATTTGTTGATATGCAGGTAAGTAAACGAGTATAAAATCTCTATTATCATTCCGAGTTTTTAAATTTAATTTTGAAACCACAACTTACATACCTACATTATGCGAACGTCTCAAATTAAAAAAAAACGTTGTTGTAACCTCGTAAGTCCTCGCGTTATATATAAATAAAGTACACAGAGCTGGGTTTAACCACAGGTTTATAAGGCTAAGACTAGGGCGCAAGGACCAAGGTGGCGGATGGCTCGAAGCTGAGCTGAGATTAACTTACAACAACCTATCTGGTAATTTTAGAAAAAAACGTGTTTGACACTCAGATGAGAGTGCGACAGTGGGATAAGTGGATTGAGTGAGAAAAAACCGGCCAAAAGCGTATCGGATACGTCCAAGATAGGGTTCCGTAGCCGTAACGAAAAAATCAAGTAATATTTTTTAAGGATTTCATATTGTGTACTGATTCTTCCAAGTTTAGGTATGTTTTATACCTGAGGCTGCTATTTACTCTTAAACTAGGTACTAATAATTCCCAAGCAATCTTAGCCGCTATAATTTTCCTTGTAAATTTGTTATATTTACTACCATTCTGAATTTTTTCAATTTTTTCCACCCAACAGTTTAGATTTTAGAGGGGGGGATGCTCGATTTTAATGCAAAGAGCGTAACCGTGTTTGCATGCAAAAGCGGCCCTTTCACCAAACGTTCACTGTATTTTTTTTAATAAGAGTCCTCATGACAAGTATGATTCAGTATGATCCTGTAAGTTTCAGCTTCCTATCTTTGTTATTTTCTGAGATATGTTTTTTTTTAGCTTTTCACAAAAAAAAAATCTCATTGGCTAATGCGAGCTACGTGATCTTTTAGTACAGTAATTTATGTATAGAGACCCACATATTCTTTAAATAATATTTTATTTTTCCAAAAAAACACTTGGATAAATGTAGGAAATAAAACTTCAGTATTTTTTTTTCTTGTTTTCTAGAAGAGCGACACCAACAGCTTTTTGTTAGGTAATTGCTTATATAAAGGCCTACAATATATATATTTTTCAAAATAATCCAGTTGGTACTTCATTTAAATGAAAAACATTTTTGTGAAAAGTTGAAAAAAAAACATATCTCAGAAAATAACAAAGATAGGAAGCTGAAACTTACAGGAAATAATACTTGTCATGAGGGCTCATCCAACCCTATAGTGTGGGGTATCGTTGGATAGGTCTTTTAAAACCAAACAACAAACGTGTTTTTTGCTTATGTTGTCTAAAGTTGCATTTAGTTACTGTTTTCTAATAGGTATTGTTAATTTTTGTAATATTTTTTTATTTGCCACATGTTTATCATAAGTTCAACCATTTACCATGAAGTGTTCCATGACCAACATTCAAGTTTCTATCGCTCTAAAATCAGGACCTTGATATTAAAAAATCATTGCAACCGTATCAAGCGGCCGATACTCCGTTATCATCAAAATAATATTTAATCCATTTATCAGATATTGTTAGCTAGCCGTCACAATTATCATTATTAATTACGTGTGAATCAATATTTTTTAAGTTATCTGATAATCTTTTGGTTTTCCATTGTTAAGTATTATCATGGAAACACGTAATTTTCACGTCTTATGAAAGTTTTGTTGTACGAAAATCCTGCTTAAATTCAAAACTCTTTTAATTGCATTTATGTAAATGTTGTAATATTAAAGATAATATTATATTTTGAAATGTTATATGCTTAATCGAGCAAATCTTGTATTATATAGGAACTAATAATTTAGACGTATGAATGATTTTGAAGAAATTGATTGAATTTGATTGAACAATCGAGCTTGGTTCTGTCTCAAGAAAAACGCGTGTTTTCAAATGATATTTATTTTTCCTAGGGGAAAATATGCGCAATTAAATCGGTATTCTCGATATAAATACTTAATTAGATCTGCAATGTGATCAGTGTGGTGGGTCAAGTTCAAATTTAGATCGGACGCTACCTAGTATTTTTCCTTTTATTTATAGGTATATTTATGATGACGTCGACACAAATGTCGAGCTAAACTCGACTTAAGAGTAAGTATATCGTTTACATTTTATGTTTAAAGCTTATAAATACGTACTTCTCCAAAAACGCTATTCAAGATATAGAATAGGCTCCATTTTATCCCGATAACCACACGGGATTGGAATTCTGTCATTTTTAGGATTTTCCATGGGAAATTTGTAAAATCCCGGAATTTCGATTCAAGTGGTTGACGCGTGCGAAGTAGCGGGTAAAGTCTAGTCGTACTTATATGTATTTAGATATACTCAGAGGCAAAAAAATTACCTATTTCTGCATACATTTGAGGGCCAGATTATTTGCCGCTCAGTATAGGTATAAGTAGCTTACCTACGCATGTTGTAACGAAATAAAGAATACTTATAATTTAACCGAATTGAACAAATCATTGACTCATGTCAGACTTTAAGATATCAAAATCCCTCACGCTGTGCAGATCTTTTTACTAAGTATGTGAAATCCTTGAAAACTTCAAATATTATTAGACTGACATCGAGAATGACAATAAAATTTACTTGTGAATGAAAACGTTTGTTTACTTTGTATCCATCTCTAAACAAACAATCCTAGTGGACATAAAAACCTGTCATTATTGAACTGTCAATCATAGCACCTGATTTGCAAAAAGCAGGTACTATACGTGAGAAGAACAAATAGTGCTTCCTACGGACGGAGCCGCGGGACGACATTGTCAAACAAGATGGCGTCCTGCAGAGCTGTCACAACACGACCTGTCGCGCGTTCGATGCGTGCCGGTGCTCAAACTTCCAGCTTGTCGTTTTAGTTTGATTTTGTAGTCACGACTTGTCACACAAACGGCAAAAATAAACCAATGTTTATTTTTGATATTTTGTGAATGACTTTTCATAAAAACGTAATAAGGTTAATAAGGAGTCACACTAACGCATTGCTAGTCAGAGTTATCACAAGCTTTTACCTGGTAAAGGATTCCGTCGTATCGCATTGCATCTCTACGTTAAATAAAATAAAACTATAATGTACTACATTTACAGCAAATAAAATTTTATTTCATTTGAACACGTCAAATAGGTGGCGTCAAAAAAAATGACTGGCTGACTGAGGGTGCCCGTGGGAAGACAAAGCGTTTTTTGATTGGTTAAATCCATACTTATCGACGCCAATCTTCAACTTACGCTTACCCAATGAAGCTTAGCCAATCAAAAATCGCTTTTATCTCCACGTAATACGAGTGAAGAAAGAAATTAATAGCTAATAGTTAGCGAATAGTTATTAGTTGATTTTATTTTCTTTATTTTAATTTTAGTTGACGTTATTGGTATAATTTAATTTTCTTTGATAAAGTATTAAACCTTTAATAGCAAATAAATGAAGTTGTCATTAAATCCAATCCTAACTTAACTTGCTTATTTGAACAGCATAATACACTATTAACTTATTCTGTCGACATTGGCGGAATCATGGAATGGATCGATAGGGCCATATTATCCCAAAAATTTAATTGAACTTATTCTGTGATAATACAAATTTTGTGAACGGCGTCAAAGTTTGAGCGCCGCGGTTCGGACGTCAATCGTTCAATGAGCCGGAACGGCGCGCGTTTTTTACGCGCACGCGCAGGTACCCGCGAATATCGCCGCTAATTAACAACGCCCGGCTGGAATTTTATAAGTATGATATTTTTACCTCTTTTATTCATTATTTGCCACTTGCATCCACCGGTTTCCCGCTACTCTCACGATGTCGTCAGTCCACCTCGTGGGAGGCCTGCCAACGCTTCGTCTTCCGGGTCGTCGTTGTCTTTCATTGTGGCGTTCTAAGGGGAGGCCTTTGTCCAGCAGTGGACGTCTTCGGGCTGATGATGATGATGATGATGATTCATTATTTGAGGACAACCGGTGCATGCAAGTGGTATTCATTCCTTTCTAATCCATCTAAGGAGGAAGCCTTTGTTCAGCAGTAGAAGTCTTTCGGAATTATTTGCGTATAAAATATGTTGTGGACCAATACTGAGATAGCAATTTGATAAAAATTATTCAACTAACTAAATTGCCCGGGCATTATGTTGTGATGAATGACTATTGGGCAGAGTAATCAAACAAATATGTTTCATTTCTATTGTTTTAATTTTTACGTAAAATTTATTCGTATTATGGATTTAATACCTATGAAATTAAATATCTATCAAAATCTGTAAAGTATTCCGTGGGAATATCGAGAAAAAATGCAGCGTATGTCTTGCTCTTAATGGATAGCTATTTGCATACCAAATTTTATCCAAATCCGACCTCCCTTTCAGACAAACTATGCATTGCCAGATTCACGAGACTTGAAGAGGATGATTACACACAGCTACAACATGTATTCTTCTTCTCTTTTAAAATATGGCTTTTCTGTCCTCATTAATAGGACAATTTCGCCAGTGTCAAGGTAAACTCTCTTTGAGAGGCACGTTGTACGGAGATTGTAGTTTTTGCAACTTGATATTTAAATTCCAGAAACCAGGTGGAGACCACTTGCGCATTAAAAAATGTTAGACACGAGAGCAATATCGAATTCTGTGATCACTGTTCACTGTTAAGGTTAATCGCCGCATAAAACACTATCAAAATTATACTTCAACTAGCCAAAGAAACAGAACTAGCAAAATTAGATATTGTCTATATCCGCCATCTTCGAATGCTACAAATCGAATCAACATGTATTTTATTTTAATGAAATAATATGACAGCAGGATTTTGACATTAACTCATTTATTTCATTCATTCTCCTTTTGTGCAATTGAAATTAAATGAAATGAAAAAAATGTTCCAGACAAAAATATCAAAAAGAAAATAAAAAAAAGAAAAAGAAAGGGTAAGTGACACTATTTTAATGGCCCCGCCTCAGCATAAATGCAGACTCCTCGGATGGAGTCAGCGCTGGTTTTCCGGCAAAACCATTTTAAAGGCGGGAACACACCAATAAAACGCGACGCCACGCCACGTCGTCCGACGCATGTTTCTGGGACTGACTAGTACTGACGCGCGTTGGAGGGCGTGTGCATGTGAGTCGCGTCGTCGGGTCCCAAATAGTGTGTTGGCACCAATTAATTCTTCTTGCAGCTGTATGTGTAAGTGGACGAAGCGAAACAAGTATGTAAGGATCGTAGCAAGTGGAAAGAAGTGGTCTCTGCCTACCCCTACGGGAAAGAGGCGTGATTATATGTATGTATGTGTATGTGTAATCATTCACTTCATCTCTCGTTTCACTATCTACGAGTATACCTCGAATGCAAGTGGTGTTTAGATCGAACCAGTGACCTTGCGTGCGAGCGATAACGGCTGACTGGCAGCGCAGGAAATTGGCCGCAGCGCCCGCGCCGCCGAAGACGTTAACGCTCCGACTAAACACAGTCTATGAAGCCGTGGAGCCTCTGATTTGCATACATGAACTGTGAGGGCGAGTGCTTCAGTACCACTACCATGAGTTTACAGTGACCGTACTCGATAGCGACGGCGTAAATCATTTGTATGGAGAATTGTACAGCGCTACAAATAATTTATCGCGCTATCGAGTACGGTCACTGTAAACTCATGGTAGTGGTGCCGTTTGGGAATGTAGGATAGTTCAACGAGTCAGTTTCCTGTCGCTTATACAGAAGAAATGAGGCAGGTAGAATGAAATGCGCGTGAGCTTGCCTTCGGAATCTCAGGTATATCGATGGTGGAAGTCTCAATTGGCGTAAGGGACAAAATACCGAAAATCACTTTTAAACATAGAAATTAGAGTTTTTTTTTCTCTGTCGATTGGTAGTATTCAAGTTACGATACGCCCCTTACTTTTGCTGTTATCAACATTTATTATTTTAAAATAAAATAGCTTAAGGGACATGATATAAAATATTTGAGCTGAAAAATGGCGTAAATGTATTATTTTTTTAATATTTGGGTCGTAAGGGGCTGTGGCAGTCTTCATATGTCCTTTACGACTCGACTCATGACGTTAAAAAAAAACCAAACAAATATAATAAAAGGGCGTATGGGTCAATTATTGTTTCATTGTCCTTTACACCCCAACATTTTATAACGAATAAGATAAAAAAGCAAGAAGTTGTTGGGCGTAACCTTACCGCCTGTACCTATTTCTTGTACCTAACATCAAAATACTAACGCGTCTACCTACCTTCCACGCGCCCAGCGTTTGCGCATTGCACATTCGGTCAGTCGTGTCAGACACGTCAAACACGGAGGACGTATTTGATTGCCTACGTTTGTTCTTTGTCAACGCGCGTATTTTCTATAAGATGCCAAAAGCAAAACAAAAAAAGAAGATTAAGTTGATGGATCCCCTAATGGCTTGACGTCGAGCTAACATTTCCGTAATGGAATTTCAGTCAAGGATGTTGAGGTAAATTTCTCTTAGCTACTTTGTTTATTTTAAGCTACTAAGTTACAGATCCTAATAAAGGAAGCCTGTGCCCAGCAGTGGGACGTATATAGGCCGAGATGATGATGCGTACATAATAATAATTGGCCTGTATAATTAATTATGTATGTTGAGGGTTAAAAATGGTATAATCGGAACGTCGTAAGGGACATTAAAAAACAGCAATTTATAAAATAATAAATACTTTTATGGGCGTAAGGGGTATAAAAAGCAAGAGCTAGAGTAAATTGTCGGTCGTAAGGGGCAGTAGCAAACAGACATTTAAAAAAGGTGTAATTGGTACGTCGTAAGGGGCATTAAACAACAGCAACTTATAAAATAAGGAATACTCTTATGGGCGTAAGGGACATCAAAGCTAAAACTAGAGTAAATTGTTAGTCGTAAGGGACAGTAACAACAGACATTTTAAAATTGAGGTTACTTTATGGGTGTAAGGGCACTTAAAGCAAAATACCTTGCTTGCTTCTTTTAGTTCATTAAAATACCTTGTTAATGTTAGGTCGTAGGAGGCATCAAAACAGATGGTTTTTAGAACTTGTAGTGATTGAAACAACAACTCAAGCAAGCATACTCCCAAATGTGCAAGAAATAGTGCAAGCAAGCGTGCAAGAAAGCATGCAAGCAAGCATGCAAGCAAGCAAACAAGCAAGCATGTACCTAAGCAACCACCTAAGCAGGCTTGCAAGTGAGCATGTAATTTTGTCAATCAAATCAACAAACATGCAATTTTATCGGCCTGGGTTAGATGAACATCGCGGGTTACCCCGATCTCGCAATGACCGGTCTATGGTATCTCCTCCAGCGCTCATGAAGCGGGCTGGCGTCCCACTCCCTCACAGCTGCAATCAGTGTGTTAGAGGAAGCATAAATAGTGCAAGCATGGGCGACGGTAATCGCTTACCATCAGGCGATCCGCCTGCTCGTTTGCCCCCTATACCATAAAAAAAAAAGCATGCATGCAAGCAAGCGTGACGCCAGAAAGCAAGCATGCATGCAAACAACAAATCAAGCAAGAATACTCCCAAATGTGCAAGAAAATGTTCATCATGTCAGCCGAAAGACGTCCACTGCTGGACATAGGCCTCCCCCAAGGCTCTCCACTCAGACCGGTCTTGTGCTTTCCGCATCCACCGCGATCCCGCGATCTTAACCAAGTCGTCGCTCCATCTTGTTGGAGGCCTACCGACAGCTCGTCTCCCGGTCCGCGGACGCCATTCGAGAACCTTCTGGCCCCATCGGCCATCCGTCCTGCGAGCAATGTGCCCCGCCCACTGCCACTTTAGTTTCGCAATTCTTCGGGCTATGTCGGTAACCTTAGTTCTACTGCGGATATCATCATTTCTAATTCTATCCCGCAGAGAAACCCCGAGCATAGCCCTCTCCATAGCCCTCTGAGTGACTTTGAGTTTTATCGTGAGCCCCATCGTTAGCGCCCACGTCTCAGATCCGTATGTCATCACTGGCAACACACACTGGTCAAAGACTTTTGACTTCAAACACTGCGGTAATTTGGACGAAAAGACACTGCGAAGCTTCCCGAACGCTGCCCAGCCGAGTCGGATTCGACGAGTGATCTCTTTCTCAAAGTTGGACCTACCTAACTGGACCGTTTTTCCCAGGTATACATAGTCGTCAACAACTTCGAGCGCAGAGTCTCCGACTATTACGGGAGTTGGTACAACATGGACATTAGACATGACTTTCGTCTTGTCCATGTTCATTTTCAGGCCAACTCGGTCTACTGAGGTCAGCGAGCAAAGCACCGAGGTCCTCCATGGCCTCAGCCATGACTACAATGTCGTCGGCGATCGAAGATGAGTGAAGTACTCGCCATTAATGTTGATGCCCGTCCTTTCCAGTCCAAAACCTTAAAAGCATCCTCCAATGCAGCGGTGAACAGTTTCGGAGAGATCACATCTCCTTGTCTGACTCCCCGCTGCAGAGGAATAGGCTTCGTGCTCTGATCCTGTAATCGGACGGACATAGTGGCGTTTTCGTACAGACACTTCAACACTTCGATATACCGATAGTCAACTTGGCACCGCTGGAGAGCCTGCAGCACAGCCGCACAGGCACAGGACGATCGCCAGGCATGGAGAAATTGAGAGGAGGCCTATGTCCGATTAAGGCTACTATGGATGGATGGATATGTAATTATATTATTATGAAAAATGAGTTTCTTGCGCGCATTATTCTTGGCAATGATGGTCTTACCGAAAGCGCTTGTAGTTTAAAAAATTACTTGTAAAAGTGCCCATTGCGGCCTATTTACTGAATAAATGATTTGGATTTGGAAAGTATTTTATAAAACGACTAGTAGACCTGGCAGACGTTGGCCTGCCCCCTGTCCGGAAAAGCAGAACTTCCATAAATATGATAAGTTGATAACATAGGTACCGACAGCAACGCCACTTACCGGGTCCAATTTGTGTTTTCAAATCATTCAGGAACCCATTAAAATAAAATGTCATAAACCCTAACCTAACTAACCAAGAAAAAGTAAGAAAACCCCCAACTTTGTCACTTCAAAGTTCAAAACCGATCTTGATAAAACATGTCTAAGAAACATCGCTAGAAAAACTGCTTTCAAATAAAAAAAAAAACCGCATTCAAATTGGTTTACCCGTTCAAGAGCTACGGTGCCACATACAGACACACAGACAGACACGCAGACACACAGACACACATAGCGGTCACACTTATAACACCCCTCTTTTTGCGTCGGGGGTTAAAAATGTCATATAATAATAATAATAATAATAATAATAATTCATTTATTGCATGAAAACGGGTACAGAGAGGTAAAAGGTAAAAATAAAAATAATTAAGTACATGACCGTAATCTACCATATTCATGGTGTACAATATTCAGATAGATTAATTATTACATTTCAGCTACTATTTCATACTAATTTACAATGTCAGAAATTACAATAATTATAATACCAATAAATTACAAATAATATCAAGATGTCACATAGGTATTCATAATATAAAAATTTAAAGTTACATTTGAAACGAAGATTTAAATTAAAACTAAATGGCATTAAATATAACTAATAGCAGCATTATGTATGATTAAAATATTCATTGATCGAGTAAAAACAGTTGTTTAGGAGCCATGAATTCATTGTGGATTTGAATTGGGTGCCCTGTAGTACTTTTATATTTTCAGGCAGGGCATTGTACACTTTTATGCACATGTTATAGGCATTCCTTTTATAAATATCCGATCTGCAGCGTGGTTGAAGCAAAAGATTTTTGTACTGCGATCTTGTCTTGTTTCTACCAGCACCTTGACGTACTTTAAAATAGTCCGGATACGTTTTTACAAAAATACAGACATTGCGCACATACATGCAAGTGAGGGGCAAGATTTTAAACTCTTTGAACATAGGCTTGCAACTATCCCTGAACCAGGCATTCTTAATTGCACGCATACATTTTTTTTGTAGCTTAAAAACCCTGTCTACTGCTACAGAATTCCCCCATAGAATAAGTCCGTAGTTCAGCACTGATGACACATAACCATGGTAGGCTGTCAGTGCTGCACCAACAGAGACTGTTCTTCTTAGTTTTCTTAGGGCGAAAACGAATCTATCTAACCTGGAACATACTGATTCTACATGGTCCTTCCAGTTTAAATGCTTATCAATAGAGATTCCAAGGAACTTAAAGCATTCGGTCTCCGCTAAGGGGACATTATCGTATGATACATTTAATTTCGCCGGCTTTGTTTGATAGGAATGAAATTGCATAAATTTTGTCTTATTCAGATTTATCATCAATCTATTTTGGATAGACCATGCGTGTAATTCATCAACGGCATCATTTATATTGGACTCATACTTTTCACAATCACCCTTAATTAGTATTGTGGTGTCATCAGCATAAAGTATACATTTTGATGCAGTGGCACGAGGAAGATCATTAATGTATATCAAAAACAGCAGTGGTCCTAAATTACTTCCCTGTGGTACGCCTGCGTTAATACCACGGTATTCTGATCTATAAACTACCTTATTGAAACTATTTTTTACTTCTAACATTTTCGTAATCTCTGTACTTTGCTTCCTATTAGTTAAGTAACTCTCTAACCAATCATGAGCTCAACCCCTAATTCCATACATACTCAACTTAGATAAAAGAATCGAGTGATCAACTAGATCAAAAGCTTTAGTCATGTCAAAAAAGATTGACATAACCGGTAACTTACTATTATTTGCTTCAGTTATAAATTTAATGAAATCAAAACAAGCTAACTCAGTTGAATAGCCCTTGCGAAAACCATACTGCTCTGGTTGTAAGATGTCATGATTTATTAAAAAGTTTTCTAACCTTCTGAACATAGCGATCTCCATAATCTTAGCCAAGATAGGCACAATTGTTATGGGCCGGTAGTCATTGGGATCCTCTCTGCTGCCTTTTTTAAATATAGGCTTGACGAGAGACATCTTCAATTGGTCAGGGAAAGTTCCCTGTTCGAAGGAAAGATTTATTATATAGGCAAGTGGCCTGCTCAAGCATTCTGCATTAACTTTAAGTATTTTTGTTGTTATGTCATCGTAGCCACTGGTGTTATTGTTTTTTAATGACATGATTATATTATATACTTCTTTGTCATCAACTGGCATTAAGAAAATTGACGATGAGATGCTATGTAGCTTGTTTTTGTAGGAGCATCCTATTGTACTTTGAGTATTATTAAGATTAATAAAGTAGTCATTAAGAAATTCACAGATGTCTTGAGGGTCACTATAGGTCATATTATTGAATTTTAAAAATTTAATGTCATCCTTTTGTATTGTAGGCTTTGTATTAGAAGATATTATGTTCCAAGTCGCTTTGCATTTGTTTTGATTATTGTTTATGAACATGTTATTACTTATTTGCTGTGATTTATTAATACATTTTTTAAGTATATTGCTGTACCGTTTAAGCCTTGTCCTCTGCACATTCAGGTTCCCTGTACGACTTCTAGTTTTTAAATATAGATTACGCTTTACTTGACAAGATTTACGTATTCCCTTGGTCAACCACTTAGTTTTCCTTTGTGCATTTTTAATTCTAGTCCTAATAATGGGAAAACACAAGTCATAAAACAGTCTCAAAACATCATAGAAATTGTCAAAGGCATCCTTAAGATTATTTGAACCGTAAACATCAGAAAAGGAAAGAGCCGCCAGGCATTCACTAAACTTACGCATATTATCTAGGCTATAATCCCTTTTCGTTTCAAACCAGGATACACAAGCTTTAACCCTTCCAATGTGTAGCGTGACTGACTGTGCCTTATCATGATCAGAAAGGAACAGATCATGAGTATGAGATTCTACATGTTTTATATTAGTGGCAATCTGATCAATACATGAGTTATTCCTAGTAGGGGACTGGATGTGCATTATAAAGTTATAGTTTGCAAAGATGCTTGTGAGATCTTTTGTTGTGGAATTATTCTTTAAGGTATCGATATTCCAATCACCACTGACCACAACTTTTTTATTTTTATATTTAGTTGTTAAGTAGAAAAGCAATTCGTCGAGTTTGTGCAAGAACAAACCAGTATGAGCTTTGGTTTGTACTGGTATTCTATAAATTCCTACAATGACCAGATCAGTGCCAACAATCTCCGTACCACAACATTCGAAGTAAAAATTTGCCGCCAATTTAGGGGGCAATATTAATGGTTTGAAATCGAGTGTCTTTTTTACGAGTATGGCAGTGCCACCTCTACTATTCTCTCTACAAAATGACGACGCTAATCTAAAATTACATAACTTAATATTATTTTCCGATCCACGCTTAACAAATGTCTCACTAACACAAAGTACATCAATGCTACGATTTTTGATACTTAGTTCATTTAACGCGAATTTGCAATGCGTCTAGTTTGCCTAGCAAACCTCCCATATTCTGATGCATTATAGTAAACTTATCTTTACCATTACGATTATCGACTGCTTTCGTTACGAAAAAACTGCTGTGCAGAAGATCGGCGACCAGTGACAAAACTAGGCTCTATCTTCGGCGAGAGACATTTATGATTTATGTTGTTAGTTTCAGTTACAGGTGCCATACATCTAGCCACATCCTGAAAAATTCTATCATACCACGGTTTTTTATTCGTCCAGAAAACTTACAAAACATTCGCCAATCATAAAAAAGGTTCCTATTGCTGTCAATCAAATACGCATAATCATTACTGACCACATCGGAATACAACAACTCATTAAAAGACTCAATCCTTCGATTAACAGGTTAGCATAACTAGCACAGCTAAATGTTGGAGCACATATTATTATGTTTGTATGTCTGACATTAAACAATGTTGTATTTAAAAATGACACTAATTTGGAATAGTTTTGGGTTTCTTAAAATCCTGCTCCCTATAAATATTAAACAATAGTCATTCATCGTGAAATTAACCAACTTACTTTCTATGTTGCGCAAGAGATCCCTTATCCCTGCATAACCTAACCTAACCAACAAAAAGTTGGAAAACCCCCGACTTTGTCACTTCAAAGTTCAATATCTCAAAAACGGCTGAACCAACTTCGATAAAACAACCATCGCTAGTAAACCTGCTTTCAAATCAATCCACCCGTTTAAGAGCTACGGTGCCACAGACAGACTCACATAGCTAGCACATAGCAATCAAACTTATAACACCCCTATTTTTGCCTTCGTGGCGTGAATTTTATTCTTCATATTATTCGTTTTGTATACCTACAATGGTTGTCACATCTGTAATTGACATGTGATTTTAAACCTAACCGTGCCACTGCCACGCCAGTAGCCATGATTGATCGAACCCGTTACAACCAAACATTTGTTATGTTCAGGCTGTGTCCAGAAAACATACCTCTATCTATCCCCTAGAGGGTTGAGCCCCGAATATCCGGAATGCTAATGCTGTCGAGAACAGGTAAAAGGGATGAAAAATACTGTTTCTTTACATGTTTCTACATGTAACAAAGGTACTTAAGGTAAGTGAGTTAATTCTTTAATGCTTAAGATAAAGAGTGTGATAATTATCAGAAAATGTGTATTCATTTACTCGTACTTTATGCACTCAATAACGACGGCAATTTGTGACCCATTTTTCAAAAAAAGTTTATCATTATCTCTACAAAAAGACACTTTTATAGGTCAATTTTATATGGTACTACAAATAGCGCTTTCGAAAAGACCATAATTGCCAAGAATGCGCGGCAAAAACTTGTCGAAAGAAAGTACATTAAGAATATTATGTAGATTAAAAATTACAAAATTACAAAAACATACCTACTTGAATGTATGGCTCCCTTAGTTAAGAAGCTAAGTATTGTATTGTATTGTGTTGTATCTTATTGTATTGTACTTATATAACTCTTTATTATACATAAAACATATATGACAACTGCGGAACCCTTAATTTGACAAAAATAAAAAAAGTTCGTGATTCAATCCTCGTCGTTATTTTGGAGTGCTAAAAATTATATGTATATAAAAAAAGCAATCCTTAAATTGTGTCCAATATACTGTACACTGCCAAATTAAGGGTCAAAGATATGTACAAAGGTGAACTACTCTAAGTTTAAACATCTTAACTATATCACGTTCAGTGACATTCCATACATCTGCCAAAGAAAGTAATAGCGAAACGGTTAAGAAAAGGTCCTTTATATACGACGCAGTTTCTTCGACTGTACGTGCCACTGGTGGGCAGAGGCTGGGCACTGGTCTCCTCTGAGAATGCCGCAGGCCGATAATAAACTAAAATTTTCGGCTTCTTGCCTCCACTCCATGTCCAAATTACACCCTAAAGGGCCCCCCGAGGCGGTCAAACGGTTTGATTCAAACACGTTTGGTTTGATTGTGGATTGATTCAAACCATTTTGATCGTTTGCAAAGCTAGTTTGAACGGTTTATCAAACATTTACGGGTTTGGAGCTTTTTGATGAAATTTCATATTTTTGTTGGGTTTGGCGCCGTTTCAGCGTGTTCTGACGCGTTTGAACAAACTAGGCTTCGTTTTGCGCTGGATTTAGGAGTCTAATTACGACGGCGTACAGAACTAAACTGCGCAGTGGTTTTGACAACCGTTCAAACCGACATCAAACGGTTTCATCAAACACGTAAGGTTTGAATCAAGAATCAAGCCGTTTGATATCTCGAGGCTTCACCACTTTAACATTGCTCTTTGCTTTTAAGCGTATAATTACCCCAAAAAAACTTAAACCCACAACATGTCAACCAAAACGCATTGTCCAAACCCAGCGCGAGTTGCGGCGCACCGCACCGCTTGTCGCGACATCCCAAAACAACCCGGATCGGGTTACTACCCTCAAACCCGTCAACACTTTGTTCGTAATTGGTTAGATGTGATGACTTTTGTTTTAGGGTTCAGTGTACTGGTCCCGTTAGGTCTCCTTCAGGTACCTTTTTCAACATCCACGGAAAGATATGGATCGGCCCTATTCTAAGTTATTAGAACTGGGAAGCGAAGATATCATCAGGCCCACGCTATATAGATATATTCTGAATTTACAGCACATTGAATAAATAAATAAATTTGGAATTTGGACTTTCGGGAACTCACGAAGATATATAGATATATTCTGAATTCACAGCACATTGGTTGTTATTAACATACTATTTTTATTTTATTCTCACCAGAATATGAATAAATAAATAAATATCAAATAAATATCATGGGACACGTGACACCAATTGACCTAGTCCTAAACTAAGCAAAGCTTGTACTATGGATACAAGGCAACGGATAAACATACTTATATAGATAAATACATACTTAAATACATATTAAACATCCAAGACCCAAGAACAAACATTAGTAATATTCATACAAATATCTGCCCCGGCCGGGAATCGAACCCGGGACCTCAATAGCCTCGTAGACAGGTTTTTTAAACCACTTGGCCATCCGGTCGTCAATATTTTTTAACAACTATCACACATCATATCATTTGATAAATATAAATAAATAAATATAGACCAGGAATAATAACATCACAAATCGATCCTAAGTTCTTACAATCATTAGACGACCAGATGGCCTAGTGGTTAGAGAACCTGACTACGAAGCTTGAGGTCCCGGGTTCGATTCCCGTGTCGGGGCAGATATTTGTATGAAAAATACGAATGTTTGTTCTCGGGTCTTGGGTGTTTACTATGTATTTAAGTATGTATCTATCTATATAATTATATTTATCCGTTGCTTAGTACCCATAACACAAGCTTTGCTAAGCTTACTTTGGGACTAGGTCAATTGGTGTGAATTGTCCCGTGATATTTATTTATTTCAAAGTCAAAGTCAAAGTCAAAATATCTTTATTTAATTCAGGCTATAACAAGCACTTATGAATGTCAAAAAAAATCTACCACCGGTTCGGAAAAACCTCTGTTGAGAAGAATCCGGCAAGAAACTCAACGAGGTATATTTTTTTTAAACAGATTTACAATATTATTAAATGATATGTATACATCACAAGTATTTAACACAACTTTATTTTTAACACAGTAGGTTATTATTGTTTTGTTTTATTAGCTTAACATAAACTATACGGAACTCAGCTGATCGGAATGTAACTAACTTGAACGGGTAACATTTTAATGAGTACAAATCCTGACGTTTTGCCCTCAAGCCTCGCGGTCAGGAACTCATGTTCCATGGACCCCAAGGACTCATGGTGCCAACGCCTTACGGCCCGGATCGACCTACATCGCTATCAGTTTCATTCAACTATTGCATTAACGCCTTTACCTTTACTAAGGTATCGTTTGGGAAAGAATTAGAGCTTGTTTTGCTAAACTCTCCATATGTACAGTCACCAGCATTAATATCTGCCACAGCGGAGCGTGCAAAACTATCTGACACGTCCTTCCGGCCCTAGAAATAAAGTCGTATCAGATATTTATGCACGCTTGTTGTGTCAGATATTGGTGCTGGCGACTGTACTCATATAAAGAAAGAAAGAAAGAAAGAAAGGTTTATTTTGGCTCCATAAGTACCACCTAAAACTAAGACTAGAACTAGCACTAAAACTATGTTAGTTGGTGACTCAGCATGCGTTGCCGCACATTATGTGCAGTAAAGCTGGTTTTCTGTGGAGCCCAAACGTTAAATATGAATGCATGAGCCAGCTCCTTTGCCCCAGTCAGACGGGATAAACAGAGTGTAACATTCAGAACGGTCAGTATGGGAAAGTCTGAAACTATAAGACATACGAAGATCTGTTGTTAGGAACCATGTCATCGATTTAAGTAACAAGTAAAAACTCCATTCAAACGTTTAAGTGAAACTTGTAATCAGCTCGGGAATCGAACCCGAACGATTTGAAAAATAAAACTAACATTATTAAAGAATATGAAATAAAATGCATTTTATTCATTCCAGATATCATGTTTCATAGTAACATTTATTACAAATGATCTACACTATCGATATCCAAATAGAAATAATTTAAGTTTTATGTTTCAAAACAACCCGGTTCGATTCTCGAACTGAGCAAAAGTTTTTTTTTTTAGTCCATCAACGCAGTTTTTATCATCGTTAAAATTAATGACATGGTTCCTAACAACAGCTTATCGTATGTCTTATAGTTTCAGACATTCCCATACTAACCGACCTAAATGTAACACCCTGCATAGTATACTCTGATTTAAAACAAGCCTCTCGGTCTCTGAAAGGGCTGGCCATGCACTTGTGTGTGAGAACCCTCGCGTTCAGGTGACTCACGTGCTCGTTTTCCCTTCTTGCTTAAAAAATATATGAATGTCCCGTATTAATCATAAATATCGCGGGAACTTCATGATCGTCTGCTAATAATTAAATTATTCGCCACAAGAAAATAATTACAATGGATCTTTCCGCAGACGCTGCCAATTTGTCAAAATTAACATGCCAAGACAGCATTTCACGACACACAATCTTTGCTGCAGTCATGTTGACATTCCATACATCAAACCATACCAAAGAAATTGAGAAATTGACTGTGAAACATTTCCATAATATAATAATTCAGTTTCTTCGACTTTATATCCAAAAGTTTTCTCATACATTCCTTTAAATTGTGTGCTAATATGAAATCACACTTCAATTATTCAAGTATCGAACTTCAAAAATAAAGTTACCATCTTTTGAATTGTGAACGCGCATTATCGTGGTAGCGGTCAAAAAACCAAAAGCCCATAACTCCGATCTTGATAAAACGGGGACATTGCGCGTTTTTTTTTTTAAGACCGGAAAATATCATCTTCTTGTTTATCTCGGCTCTTGTCGACGGGGCCCATCACCAAGTAATTAGAAAGACAAGGCTGTATTTTCGTAATAATTGAGTGGACAGCAAAATTTTAAACCTCCGGAGCTTCGACTTTATAATGAGTGCAATAAGTATCAATTTTAAATGGCTTTCATTTTTGATATGATAGTGACTTATAGTGCCTTTTGACATAGCTGTCATGTTTTCGTTTTTTGAAATATTGTCGTCGGGTGACACCGCCATTTTTGTTTTGTGAATATCGTCGGAATGGTGTCCTTTTGTTTTTGTTGATGGCCAGCATTAATTTAAAGCGATCGAACTTTTTGGTGCTTATGAATAATTTTGAGGTTAAGTTTATTTTTTAATTTGAAGAGTTGTTTGGCTTTTGTTTTTATAGGGTCCATAACTGCTTGTAGTTGTATATAAACATTGTTAATTTTATGGTTATTATTTTTGTTTATTTTATTTCTATTTTTTTTGGTGTCAAGTATTCCATGATATTTATTTAAGTATTTTATTTATTTACTTAATTGTACAATCTTAAGTATTACACTTACCTAAGTAAATGATACCGAAGTAGTGCATAACAACTTGTAAAAGCAAAACAGTTGCCAACCCAAAATTCGCACAATATCATTATCTTATCTACCTACAAAATAAATATCGAAATTTAGTATTAAAGGATTAATTTCCATTGCATGAACTTGTTATGACTTAACTTTTTTTTACCCGTCTTTGTCTCCACAGAACACGAAATTCTAAAAAAGCGGCCAAGTGTGAGTCGGACTCGCGCACCGAGGGTTCCATATAAATTTGTAGGCAGGTATAAGCAATAAACTGCCGTATCCATAAAAATCCAGCGTTAGCAGAGCCCTGCTTCTAAGCAAAATGTAGGTAAGTACGTAGAATTAGTATTTGGTTATCTTATATAGGTCGGCTGGCCCCTATTTAATCTATTTTTAACCCCCGACGCAAAAAGAGGGGTGTTATAAGTTTGAACGCTATATGTGTCTGTGTGTCTGTGTGTGTGTGTGTATCTGTCTGCGGCACCGTAGCTCTTAAACGGGTGGACCGATTTGAATGCGGTTTTATTTTCAATTG
>NC_133484.1:1782161-1806829 GCF_025370935.1 Choristoneura fumiferana
GATCGTTTGCAAAGCTAGTTTGAACGGTTTATCAAACATTTACGGGTTTGGAGCTTTTTTGATGAAATTTCATATTTTTGTTGGGTTTGGCGCCGTTTCAGCGTGTTCTGACGCGTTTGAACAAACTAGGCTTCGTTTTGCGCTGGATTTAGGAGTCTAATTACGACGGCGTACAGAACTAAACTGCGCAGTGGTTTTGACAACCGTTCAAACCGACATCAAACGGTTTCATCAAACACGTAAGGTTTGAATCAAGAATCAAGCCTTTTGATATCTCGGGGCTTCACCACTTTAACATTGCTCTTTGCTTTTAAGCGTATAATTACCCCAAAAAAACTTAAACCCACAACATGTCAACCAAAACGCATTGTCCAAACCCAGCGCGAGTTGCGGCGCACCGCACCGCTTGTCGCGACATCCCAAAACAACCCGGATCGGGTTACTACCCTCAAACCCGTCAACACTTCGTTCGTAATTGGTTAGATGTGATGACTTTTGTCTTAGGGTTCAGTGTACTGGTCCCGTTAGGTCTCCTTCAGGTACCTTTTTCAACATCCACGGAAAGATATGGATCCGCCCTATTCTAAGTTATTAGAAATGGGAAGCGAAGATATCATCAGGCCCACGCTATATAGATATATTCTGAATTTACAGCACATTGAATAAATAAATAAATTTGGAATTTGGACTTTCGGGAACTCACGAAGATATATAGATATATTCTGAATTCACAGCACATTGGTTGTTATTAACATACTATTTTTATTTTATTCTCACCAGAATATGAATAAATAAATAAATATCATGGGACACGTGACACCAATTGACCTAGTCCTAAACTAATCAAAGCTTGTAGGTACTATGGATACAAGGCAACGAATAAACATACTTATATAGATAAATACATACTTAAATACATATTAAACATCCAAGACCCAAGAACAAACATTCGTAATATTCATACAAATATCTGCCCCGGCCGGGAATCGAACCCGGGACCTCAATAGCCTCGTAGACAGGTTTTTTAAACCACTTGGCCATCCGGTCGTCAATATTTTTTAACAACTATCACACATCATATCATTTGATAAATATGTATAAATAAATAAATATAGATCAGGAATAATAACATCACAAATCGATCCTAAGTTCTTACAGTCATTAGACGACCAGATGGCCTAGTGGTTAGAGAACCTGACTACGAAGCTTGAGGTCCCGGGTTCGATTCCCGTGTCGGGGCAGATATTTGTATGAAAAATACGAATGTTTGTTCTCGGGTCTTGGGTGTTTACTATGTATTTAAGTATGTATCTATCTATATAATTATATTTATCCGTTGCTTAGTACCCATAACACAAGCTTTGCTAAGCTTACTTTGGGACTAGGTCAATTGGTGTGAATTGTCCGTGATATTTATTTTTTCAAAGTCAAAGTCAAAGTCAAAATATCTTTATTTAATTCAGGCTATAACAAGCACTTATGAATGTCAAAAAAAATCTACCACCGGTTCGGAAAAACCTCTGTTGAGAAGAATCCGGCAAGAAACTCGACGAGGTATATTTTTTTTTAAACAGATTTACAATATTATTAAATGATATGTATACATCACAAGTATTTAACACAACTTTATTTTTAACACAGTAGGTTATTATTGTTTTGTTTTATTAGCTTAACATAAACTATACGGAATTCAGCTGATCGGAATGTAACTAACTTGAACGGGTAACATTTTAATGAGTACAATCCTGACGTTTTGCCCTCAAGCCTCGCGGTCAGGAACTCATGTTCCATGGACCCCAAGGACTCATGGTGCCAACGCCTTACGGCCCGGATCGACCTACATCGCTATCAGTTTCATTCAACTATTGCATTAACGCCTTTACCTTTACTAAGGTATCGTTTGGGAAAGAATTAGAGCTTGTTTTGCTAAACTCTCCATATGTACAGTCACCAGCATTAATATCTGCCACAGCGGAGCGTGCAAAACTATCTGACACGTCCTTCCGGCCCTAGAAATAAAGTCGTATCATATATTTATGCACGCTTGTTGTGTCAGATATTGGTGCTGGCGACTGTACTCATATAAAGAAAGAAAGAAAGAAAGAAAGGTTTATTTTGGCTCCATAAGTACCACCTAAAACTAAGACTAGAACTAGCACTAAAACTATGTTAGTTGGTGACTCAGCATGCGTTGCCGCACATTATGTGCAGTAAAGCTGGTTTTCTGTGGAGCCCAAACGTTAAATATGAATGCATGAGCCAGCTCCTTTGCCCCAGTCAGACGGGATATACAGAGTGTAACATTCAGAACGGTCAGTATGGGAAAGTCTGAAACTATAAGACATACGAAGATCTGTTGTTAGGAACCATGTCATCGATTTAAGTAACAAGTAAAACTCCATTCAAACGTTTAAGTGAAACTTGTAATCAGCTCGGGAATCGAACCCGGATGATTTGAAAAATAAAAATTTACATTATTAAAAAATATGAAATAAAATGCATTTTATTCATTCTAGATATCATGTTTCATAGTAACATTTATTGCTTATGATCTACACTATCGATATCCAAATAGAAATAATTTAAGTTTTATTTTTCAAAACAACCCGGTTCGATTCTCGAACTGAGCAAAAGTTTTTTTTTTAGTCTATGAATGCAGTTTTTATTGTCGTTAAAATTAATGACATGGTTCCTAACAACAGCTTATCGTATGTCTTATAGTTTCAGACATTCCCATACTGACCGACCTAAATGTAACACCCTGCATAGTATACTCTGATTTAAAACAAGCCTCTCGGTCTCTGAAAGGGCTGGACTTGTGTGTGAGAACCCTCGCGTTCAGGTGACCCACGTGCTCGTTTTCCCTTCTTGCTTAAAAAATATATGAATGTCCCGTATTAATCATAAATATCGCGGGAACTTCATGATCGTCTGCTAATAATTAAATTATTCGCCACAAGAAAATAATTACTATGGATCTTTCCGCAGACGCTGCCAATTTGTCAAAATTAACATGCCAAGATAGCATTTCACGACACACAATCTTTGCTGCAGTCATGTTGACATTCCATACATCAAACCATACCAAAGAAATTGAGAAATTGACTGTGAAACATTTCCATAATATAATAATTCAGTTTCTTCGACTTTATATCCAAAAGTTTTCTCATACATTCCTTTAAATTGGGTGCTAATATGAAATCACACTTCAATTATTCAAGTATCGAACTTCAAAATAAAGTTACCATCTTTTGAATTGTGAACGCGCATTATCGTGGTAGCGGTCAAAAAACAAAAGCCCATAACTCCGATCTTGATAAAACGGGGACATTGCGCGTTTTTTTTTTAAGACCGGAAAATATCATCTTCTTGTTTATCTCGGCTCTTGTCGACGGGGCCCATCACCAAGTATTAGAAAGACAAGGCTGTATTTTCGTAATAATTGAGTGGACAGCAAAATTTTAAACCTCCGGAGCTTCGACTTTATAATGAGTGCAATAAGTATCAATTTTAAATGGCTTTCATTTTTGATATGATAGTGACTTATAGTGCCTTTTGACATAGCTGTCATGTTTTCGTTTTTTGAAATATTGTCGTCGGGTGACACCGCCATTTTTGTTTTGTGAATATCGTCGGAATGGTGTCCTTTTGTTTTTGTTGATGGCCAGCATTAATTTAAAGCGATCGAACTTTTTGGTGCTTATGAATAATTTGAGGTTAAGTTTATTTTTTAATTTGAAGAGTTGTTTGGCTTTTGTTTTTATAGGGTCCATAACTGCTTGTAGTTGTATATAAACATTGTTAATTTTATGGTTATTATTTTGTTTATTTTATTTCTATTTTTTTTGGTGTCAAGTATTCCATGATATTTATTTAAGTATTTTATTTATTTACTTAATTGTACAATCTTAAGTATTAACTTACCTAAGTAAATGATACCGAAGTAGTGCATAACAACTTGTAAAAGCAAAACAGTTGCCAACCCAAAATTCGCCCAATATCATTATCTTATCTACAAAATAAATATCGAAATTTAGTATTAAAGGATAAATTTCCATTGCATGAACTTGTTACGACTTAACTTTTTTTTACCCGTCTGTCTCCACAGAACACGAAATTCTAAAAAAGCGGCCAAGTGTGAGTCAGACTCGCGCACCGAGGGTTCCGTACAAATTTGTAGGCAGGTATAAGCTATAAACTGCCGTATCCATAAAAATCCAGCGTTAGCAGAGCCCTGCATCTAAGCAAAATGTAGGTAAGTACGTAGTATTAGTATTTGGTTATCTTATATAGGTCGGCTGGCCCCTTAATTTTAATTTAATCTATTTTTAACCCCCGACGCAAAAAGAGGGGTGTTATAAGTTTGTTCGCTATATGTGTCTGTGTGTCTGTGTGTGTGTGTGTATCTCTCTGCCGCACCGTAGCTCTTAAACGGGTGGACCGATTTGAATGCGGTTTTATTTTCAATTGAAAGCAGTTTTTCTAGCGATGGCTCTTAGACATGTTTTATCAAAATCGGTTCAGCCGTTTTTGAGATATTGAACTTTGAAGTGAGTCGGGGGCTCTCCAACTTTTTGTTATTGTAATTACGCCTTGGCCCTACGCAGAGACAGTTCTCTCTGCATCGAAAATACAAACTGAGACATGAATGCACAGAAAAACCAGAAAAAGAGACCAGCACTGGGAATCGAACCCAGGTCCTCAGCATTCCGTGCTGAGCACCCCTACACCACTGCTGGACAGGAATCTAGACACGAATTTATCCTATGCATACATATCTCAGGTTGCTTATTTCTACTTTGCTACTTAAGCAGCAGCACTAGCGACATCTATGTGGC
Source organism: Choristoneura fumiferana (assembly GCF_025370935.1). Taxonomy (NCBI): domain Eukaryota; kingdom Metazoa; phylum Arthropoda; class Insecta; order Lepidoptera; family Tortricidae; genus Choristoneura; species Choristoneura fumiferana. The sequence continues at coordinate 1,787,000 of NC_133484.1, forward strand.
GTCGACAGACGTCACACTCTTTCGGAACCAACCGCTCACCCAGACAAGAGATGTCGCTACTAAAAAATACATATTTTTTATTTGAAATAAAAAATACAAAAAAGACTCCAAAAAATCATTCATAGTTCTCTTTGCGTGTTTTATATAGGATCTACAATGGGGTGTGTTCTGATGACCTCTTCGATCTCATCCCAGCTGCTAAGTTCCATCACCGTAGCACACGGCAAACGGATGGTTTTCACCCGCACCATCTCGATGATTGGTGCTCTTCCACCGTGCGATTTAAGCGTTCCTTTCTACCTCGCACGTGTAAAATATGGAAGGGACTCGCTGCTGGGGTTTTTCCATCTAGCTATGGTTTAGGTACCTTCAAAAGGCAGGGTATCGCCTATTGCAAGGCCGGTACACCCGCAGTCCTAATAATGCTGTAGGTGTCCATGGGCGGCGGTGATCACTTACCATCAGGTGACCCGCCTGCTCGTTTGCCAGAACAACATTAGTTCAGCGACTTCTCAAAATAATTAGTTTTTAATTTTTAAAAGTCGCTGAACTAGTTGGTTCGTTTGACGAGTACGATCTGTTTTAATTATTTCCTCATATTACAGGCCACACACCGTATAAATGTATTCTATTTCCAATAAACGTTTTTTTTTGTTTTTGCCTGTTTATAACATGAACTTAAGCTCATGAGTCCTCGCGTACTTTATAAAGAACCAATTAACCCTAAGAATAACGGCTGCAAACTTAAAACCAAAAATACTTAAGACCTAAAATTGCTAAAAGTGGCTCCGAAGCGGTAACGTTTCGTGTGCTCTGCCTACCCCATTTGGGAATACAGACGTGATGTTTGTGTCTGATAACGGCTGAATGTACTTTTTAAAGCACAAATTGTTCATTGAATAAAGGATTTTAAGAATGTTGAAATAATACCCAAAATATCAAAGCTGATGACCGAACGTCTTACATCTGTTAAATTAAGTTGTTTCTTTGACATTTAATACATACATATAACGAGATTAAGTGATATTAAGTGTTTAACTATAGTCTAATGCGACAGCTGGGCAGGGGTTAATCCCACTGACAGACGGACGGACGGATAACACCGGCTACTGACGCTTATTAGTTCGGACTGTAATTAAACCGGGCAGGAATGAGTATAGTTATAAAGAATTCCCGAGAAATAAGGGTTTCTTGATAGGCGAAAGACTATATAAACTTTCGTGATATTTACTCATAACCAGAGCCGATCTTCGCGGCATTTTTGATCTGTCATAGTGACTTTTCACTTATCGACTTCCAATATTCAATATCGATAATATCGAAACACAGTATGTTAAAAAAGATACAATACAATACAATACAAAGACTCTTTATTGTACACCAGACATAGTAAGCGATACAGAAAACAAATTATTAAAATTACAAGGTGAGCAATAGGCGGCCTTATCGCTTAAGAGCGATCTCTTCCAGGCAACCTTTTTTACAGAAAGAAGGAAGGACTAGTTTACAACAGGTGGTGCATCAAAAGTAGATCAGAAAATTTAAACGTAACAGCAATACATCTACGAATACATACATAATAAAGATTAAAAGTAGAGGTCAAATAATTTAAAAACCGCTGCGAAAAGCTGGTATCCTATCCAAGGTTAGGCGATGCTTCACTACGGACCAGCTCATTGGTCTTTACCGAGCCCAAGTCCGATCCTGCATGGAGTATTGCTGCCACCTTTGGGACGGTTCTGCTGAAGCTAGCTGCTTTGGATTCGGTAGAACAGCGTACGAAGAGGCTCATCGGCGTCGCCTGCGATGCGGATTCTTGTCACCAGAGCCTTCGTCATCGCAGAAGAGTGGCTTCCCTGTCGGTATTCTAAAGGCTACATTTCGGTGAATGTGCTTCGGAACTGCACGACCTTATTCCACCTGCTCCATTCTTCCACAGGTCGACCAGAAGTAGAGGGTCTCCACCCTTACGTTGTCATTATTCCCAAAATCCGCACAAAGCGTTTTCGCTCTTCCTTCATCAACCGTACAGCAAAGGAGTGGAATTCCCTGCCTGCGACTGTGTTTCCTGAACACTACAATTTGGCCGCTTTCAAGTCTAGGGTGAATGAGCATTTACTAGGCAAGCGTGCTCCATCGTAGGCCTCATCCTCGCTTTCCATTAGGCGTGATTGTGGCCAAACGCAAGCCTATATTGTATAATAAAAAAATATTTTGGGCAGCCTGAAATGTGAAATAGACAAAAATCTAAATAGATCTAGTCGAATAAAAATAAAAAATCAATTTTACATTCAAAGTGTGTTGTAGTGCTAATAAGTGTCTATAAAAGATATTACGATTATTATTTTACGATAATATCATTTAGGTAGAGTCGATAAGTGAGAATAAGTCACTATAACAGATCAAAAATGCCGTGAAAATTTCGGACTCTGCTCATATGTACTGTCACAACCGGGTCTACTCGTGACCACGGCCACTGTAATGTGGTTGAAACTTCGAGGTAATTATTAAGTCTAAGTCTAAGTTTCTACCCAGTCTCCGATATTTTGAAACTTTCCAAAAATTACATAAAATTATTAAATAGTATGCAACTAGTTGGATGACAAATTCGTACACAAGTTCATAATTAGAAATCCATACTAATATAATAAATGCGAAAGTGTGTGTGTTTGTATGTTTGTCCGTCTTTCACGTCGAAACGGAGCGACGGATCGACGTGATTTTTGGCATAGAGAAAGTTTATGGGCCAGAGAGTGACATAGGCTACTTTATATCCCGGAAAAATACACAGTTCCCGAGGGAACAGCGCGCGATAACCTAACACCACGCGGGTGATACGGGCAAAAGATAGTTAATTAATGAAACTATATGTAATGTTGGGTAAAAATTAGCACTTCCTGAGCCCAATCGCCTTTTAATACTATAAAGAACGTGACCAAATTCGTGCAAGTTCCGTTGCTATCAGAAATAAACAGTGTGACGTCATAGTTTGCGGTTTTTCGGCTTTTCCCAACGCACGTATCGGCCCGATATCATATCAGCGAACTGATTTTAACTTATTTTAGTGATAAATAATAATAGAATCGAGCGCCACGACGAAACTTATGTTTTAAGTGTATTGTACAAGTGAATTAACTATAAAAAGCTGGCCAAGTGCGAGGCGGACCCGCGCGCCAAGGGTTCCGTACAAAGTATCTATGAGTGTTAGTAGAGCCCCTCTCCCAAAGAAAATACGCAGTAGGTACGAAGTACGCAACCTGGGGTCATTTTAGATGGTTACCGACATAGACAGACAGAATTGTTGTCTTATTTAGAGTAATAAGGTACCTAACCTACCAAAGTTATGATCTCATATCCATACTTATACTTACTAATATTATAAATGCGAAAGTGTGTGTGTTTGTATGTTTGTGCGTTTGTTTGTATGTTTGTCCGTCTTTGATTTTTGACATAGAAATAGTTTATGGGCCAGAGAGTGACATAGGCTACTTTTTATCCCGGACAAATGCATAGTTCCCGAGGGAATAGCGCGTAATAACCGAAATCCACGCGGGCGGAGCCGCGGGCAAATGCTAGTAATTACATAAGTAAGTAAAATAAATAAATATAATAAAAAATAAATAATATAATAATAAATAATATAAATAAATAGTAATAATATAAATAAATAATAAAAAAGTATAAGTTGTTTTGTGATAGCGAGTGCAAACTATTACATAAGGTAAATAAATTACATAGCCATTATTTAAGTTTCTTAAAGAGAACCAATGTTTGTTAATTAGATTTAAGAAATTACCTAAACATCGTTATAATTGCAACACCCTTGCTGGGTTGTACCTACTACTGTAACATGTATGTACTGTGCAATTTCATTAAATAAATAAATATTTGCCACTTTCTGTCAGCTTCCAACTTACACTCTGTGACAAATATTTAAGAATTGATTATTTCTGACCTTGCTTTGCGTCTATATTTTTGATCTTGCTTCTCCGTACACCACAGCTGCGTCTGTGCGACACATGTAATATGTTTACATGCAGACCCCACCTTCCACATCCACAATATGTCCACATAAAACAATATATATCAAAGAAGCCTATATATGGTATCAGATACTTATTATATACCACAGATATCTGTCTCATAAAATAACAGAACCCTAACAGAGAAGGCGAAACAGGTATTTACTTAAATAGGGATTTTCATCTACACTTCCTTTGCATACACCTTATAACTTACCACTTCTAACTCATTGTAACCCAGCTAAGTTAGAGCAGGTCAGACTGATATAATCTGTAGCGACTGTTATCATTCGTTTATTTTTCTTTTGATCTGATGCAACAAACTGCCAGTACCTGTCAGAATTACACTACACTTTGTCAAGTATCTGCCTCAACGACTTTTCATTTTACATCCAAGTGGTTTAGGGTTTAAAAATAGAAGTGACATAATGAATGTGTAAAATATGATATTCATGGTCATACTTTTAGAAACTATTTATATAGATTATGCTAGCTGTTTCTTGCGACTTCGTCCGCGAAGAATTCGTTTATCGCTATTCCGTGGGAACTATGCAATTTTCCGGGATAAAAATGGCATTCCGTGACACGGAAACTTCACGGCGACATCGCATTCCAGGCAAGGGAGTTTCATAGTGACATCGCATTCCCTAACGTCATATACATACCCTGACACGGAAACTTCATAGACAAATCGCATTCCCTGACACGGAAGTTTTATGTCTAATGTGACATCACATTCCCTGATACGGTAAAATTCATAGTGACGTAGCTTGCTGCGACACGGAAACTTCGTGGTGACATCGCATTCCCTGTCAAAGAAATTTATTATGACACTTACTGTAAGAACGCTGTACAGTGTGTCGAGGATCAAATGGTTCGATTTTACTTAAACTACATTATTATATCATAGGCAGGTGGAAGTGACGTCACGTTATCAACACAGCTGCTATCTTTAGCATGTAATTTTTATCTGGATACAATCAAGATGCCAATCGGGGCAATTAATCAGGCTCAGAGTGGTTTGGGTGACATACTGAAGTCAAACCATTCCTAATTACGTGCAAGAAATGGTCTACTTACTTTTTTAACGTCTCTGTTTCAGCTAGGGGTAAGATGTTTTCGTATTTCTGTCCAAAAGTTGTTCTTCTAGAAATTCTATAGGTGAGTTTCTCGAGATTTGAATTAAGTACCTATGTTGTTTTTATATTTTGGCTTTTCAAAGCTCATTGAAATGGCAATGGGCAGGCCATATAAGTAGCAATGAGAACAGATGGTCGTCGGGGCCGAAAAGTTCTCGAATGGAGACCACGCGGCAAGCGGAGCGCGGGACGTCCACCAACGAGATGGACGGGTGGCCTGGAATGCAGGTCGCTTCTAACCAAGCAACTGGAGGTCTTTTAGGACGTCCTATGGCTGATATGTATGATAATGATGAATACAAGTTAACTTGTGAAGCCTAAGTTGAGGTCCCGTAGAATAGTTCTGAAATTATTAATGATAAAACAATGATACATCCGAATATACTGACAGAAATTGTGACAATTTAAATAGATAAACATTTTTTCAAACATGAAAAGGATTGAGTCTTTTCCGCGTATCTGCTAGGATTTAAACGGAAATTGAAGCTCAACGAGACTTAGATAACCTAGATAAGATAATGGTGTTGCTGAAATCTGAAAACTGGCAGGATCTGTTGCCCTGTCTCAGTAACATGCTCGCTCACTTGTTTATCTAGAATAATAATAATTTTAATTTATCGTTTTGAAGTGGTTTTGAACATGAAAATACAGTCAGACTCACTCATATTAAATGATATTGTATATTGTGTGTCGCGTTGCTCCTTGGAAGAAGGGCTATGAATTAGCCCGAAACATGGCGAGCTAAACTCGATTTAAGACGTGAATTATCCGTTACAATATCATTATTATTTATCGTCCTCGTAGAACTAGCAGTTATACCTAGTGCCATCCACGAAGACGCGTGATTTTGTCAAAATTAGACATTATGACATTGTAATAAGAACCACGGCACGCGTCATCGTGAATGACTCTACCTATAAGTACATGGTGCACAAGATTATAAATACACAATGACCTAAAATTGCTAAAAGTGGCTCCGAAGCGGTAACGTGTCATGTGCTCTGCCTACCCAAGGCCTACCCCATTTGGGAATACAGGCGTGATGTTTGTGTGCGTGATGTTATTATGTAAGCAAGTTATGTAAGGATCTCCAGTTTAATACACTAATTCAATTCATTCGAGCCAGCGCTTGTGAATCAACCTATACAACGAACTACTTATTGAATTTGTATCTGGAATTCTGGAACTGTGTGAAACTTTTTCACCGAACATATTGTATGTAGCGGTCAGATTGACTTGAAATTCAGTACAATGCAATACAATACAAAGACTCTTTATTGTGCACTAGAAATAGTAAACGATACAGAAAACGCCGGTAGGTGTGGTATCTATTGGTAAGTTTGGATGACAATGAAAGTAAGAACATTTCGTTGAACCATAGGCACAGAGCGGCCACGCCGTACAAAATACGCGCTCTTGAACCTACATAGGCACGACGACGTCTGTACACGCGTCAATGTGTGCGTAAGCTGCACAGGGCTGACTATTGCCTGTGCTATTGCAAAACCGTATAGTACTGTACGTGCTACCAATGACATTTAAAGGTACTCATATGTAGGTATGGCTTAGATATGTGCAAATAAATTTAATCGTTAATCTTACCTATTTCGAGGGTATTCTGGCAAAACAGAATAAGTGCAATTTGTTTTAAAGTTACATACATAGGCATACTCAATGTTTTCTGCTTTAGTTATCTAGCAAAACTGTATAAAAAATAAATAAGTATTGTGCACTTATCCGGTTCTGCCAGAATATCCTCGATTTATTTGTCTGGCTGCGTATTTTAAGCATTATTATTTTCAATTACAATAGTTATTTAATGTATTAATCGTGTTAATTTCAGAAATCGCTATTCATTTAGAAAAAGGAAGTAGGTAGGGTACCGTTACGATTTCACAAAGTGATTGCTCCCGAACTTAGTGCCGTGCGGCCGACACACATCGCGTCGCGCACCCGACTGCTTTCCTGCGGTTTTCCTGCAATCTGCGCTTGAGGGGTGAGGTAACTCGAACCGGTGCGGGGCGGAGCGTGGCCATTCTGTACGTTAGTACTATTATATATTCTGTGCCATAGGTTTAAACAGACGCATTGCTTGCTGTATTACAAGAGATATAGCAGTGGTAGGTGTATGTATATAATTTTTTACGCCTACATAATGCAATTTAGAACCCAGGGGTCGTGACTAATGAGAGTTGCGAAAGACGGATAGACGGTACAGTCACCAGCATTAATATCTGCCAAAATATCTGACACGTCCTTCCGGCCCTAGAAATAGAGTCGTATCAGATATTTATGCACGCTTGTTGTGTCAGATATTAGTGCTGATCACTGTACCACACGCCACTGCGTCAAAAGAGCAATCAAGATTTTCGGAAGCTTATTCAGGTGGTAAACTTGGCTGGACACCTTTGGCGCATCTAGCCACAGTAAGTGCGTGTTCAAAACTCAAAACTTTTTAATAAAACAATATAATGCATAGGTACAGTCCGCAAAAAGCTTGTACCAAAATGTTATTTATGTTTTGAGAGAGTTTGGAGCTTGGTGTGTTATCACATGTCCACAAAGTTCAAGTTCATTACACCTCCAGGTTGTCTATGGCACAAACAGGAAGCGGAAGTGCGTTACAGCGATAGCGATAACGCCTGCGCGGGAGATTTATCGATTAAAAACCGGCCAAGTGCGAGTCGGACTCGTCCACTGAGGATTCCGATTGATTTAAAAGTAAGCAAACGTAAGTTTTTGTAAAAGTTTTGTTTTCACTTCTTTTGATCTTAAAGTTCATAATACTGGGATGAAAATACTTTTTATGCTTTAGTGGATAAAGATCATGTAATTAGACGCTTACAGCCACGAACATAAAATAAAGTTGTTTTTTTTTACAATCCTTATTTTATATTATATAGGTAGGTACTTACCATAATTACCTAATGAAACAAGGCAATCCTAAGAAGTGACCACAATCAGTACGACTACGCTACTACAGCCATATGATCTTAATTATTTTTAAAGTCAATATCGAATAAGGATTCTTAATTTTCTTTTGTGTTACGGAACCCTAAAAAATATTATTTTATGATCCGATCTTTTTCAAACTAAACTTGTACCTAGTTGAGATGTGAGTACCTATATTTTCCAAAGATTTTACAACAGATGTACCTAACAACAGGTAAATAAGCTCATTTTTTTTATTATGCTCGAAAACACTGATACTTAGTGTTAAGAATGTTTGGCACTCTTTCATGCAAAATCTACACAAAGTTCAATATCTCAAAAACGGCTGAACCGATTTTGATAAAACATGTCTAAGAACCATTGCTAGAAAACCTACTTTTAATAAAAAAATCGATCCACCCGTTTAAGAGCTACGGCGCCACAGACAGACACACACACATACATACAGACACACAAACACACATAGCGGTCAAACTTATAACACCCCTCTTTTTAAGTCGGGGGTTAAAAACGGACTTTGGTGAAATCTATTACCAAGTTAGTTAATAACCTAGACTAATTACACTACACATAATAGTTTTTATTCAGGATAATGGCATGGTTTCCGCAGAAAAGCAACAAAAAATTATTCGTCGAAGTTGTGGGCAAAAACAAGATTTACTAATGTTCATTCATCATCATCATCATCAGCCGGAAGATGTCCTAGAACTAGAACGCCACAGTGAACACTTATGCTTAGGGGAGTTTTATCTGTCATCTTGCGTATGAATGTTATACTTATACACGGAAAAAGGATGTCTTAGATTAAGACAAATGCCCTTGGTCAAGACAATAATATTTCGTATATAGCCGGACGCCATATTGTATTTGATGAACACAAATATTATCTTGGGTTAAAACTATTATCTTACTTAAAGTAAATAATTACTTCGATTGAAACAATATTCCTGAGACTATGAATATTCCTGGTCAAAGAATTCCTTTTTTCCGTGTTTATTTGCTTATATGTTGTTATGTAGGTATGTACCTATCTATCTGTTTAGATTTGTTGTAAACACAACAAACACATGTATTGTATTGCATGAATTAGTTTTATGTATTCTTGATATTGTCCTAATCTACTGCAAATTGCACCACCTGCTAAAAAAAATTCTTTACTTCTGTAAATTGTAAAGGTTGCCTATAACAAATCGCTCTGAAGCGATATGGCCGCATTGCTTAGATAATCTCTATGTTTATACCTTTGTTTTCTGTACTGCTTACTGTGTGCTGGTGTGCAATAAAGAGTTATTATGACGACCGGATGGCCAAGTGGTTAGAGAACCTGACTACGAAGCTTGAGGTCCCGGGTTCGATTCCCGGCCGGGGCCGATTTGTATGAATAATACGAATGTTTGTTCTCGGGTCTTGGATGTTTAAATATGTATTTAAGTATGTATTTATTTATAAAAGTATGTTTATCCGTTGCCTAGTATCCATAGTACAAGCTTTGCTTAGTTTGGAACTAGGTCAATTGGTGTCAAGTGTCCCATGATATTTATTTATTATGTTGTAGTGTATGAACGACATCTCGCCCCGTGACTCCACCAGTTACTCCCAACTCTTGCGATGTTTTGTACGTCTACTAGTAGGAGGCTAGGCAAATCCCCATAGGCGTATAAGTATAGAGGGGGGAGCGGGTGGTCCGTGCCCACCCCAGTATGGTCTATTTAGTGCCCAGGATGTTGGGCTACCGATTCGAAATTCTACAATACTGATATTTTCACACAAATACAGTAAAAAGTGACACGTAAGTAGCTTAACCTAACCAACAAAAAGTCGAACAAACCCCGGACAACCGGAAAATAAAACTTTATTTCTAATTAAAAAAACTGCATTCAAATGGGAATGGGTCCACCCGTTTAAGAGCTACGGTGCCACAAACAGATACACAGACAGACACACATAGCGGTCAAACTGCCGTGAAGCAGCAATGTTTGTACTGTTGTGTTTCGATGTGGAGAGTAAGAACAGCCGGTGAAATTACTGGCACTTGAGGTATCCCATCTTAGGCCTCTAGGTTGGCAACGCATCTGCAATCCCCTGGTGTTGCAGGTGTCTATGGGCGGTGGTGATCTCTTACCATCAGGAGACCCACTTGCTCATTTGCCACCCAATCAAATAAAATAAAAACTTATAACACGTTAGTTTTATTAATTAACTAGCTTTTGCCCGCGGCTTCACCCGCGCTGAATTCGGTTATCGCGCGCTGTTCCCTCGGGAACTGTGCATTTTTTCGGGATAAAAAGTAGCCTATGTCACTCTCTGTCCCATAAACTATCTCGATGACAAAAATCACGTCGATCCGTCGCTCCGTTTCCACGTGAAAGACGCACAAACATACACACAAACAAACACACTTTCGCATTTATAATATTATAAGTATATGGAAGTATGGATGGATAAGAATATATCCCGTAAAATTACATAATTCCCGTAGGTAAATTGTCAAACGAGTCCTCCGTCGAAGTTATGCAGCATTTTACCCACATGTTCCTCCTGGTTACACCTGATTACCTTAATCCAAATCTTTGTAAACAGCGCGCCGGCCCGAGGGACGTCCCGGCCATCCGTCTTGTCGCAAACTTGCCCGGTTATCCGGACGTAATTTCGGAACTCTGCATACAGTTTTGTTGTAAATTTCTTAGTTGACTGTATGTATCGACCCATCGGTTGCACTGAAACACCGGTAAATATAATCTAAGTTTGTTTGTGTTTTTAGCATCGTCATTATATCAGTCGTATCGTAGGATCCAATTTTGGACATAGGGTCTCCTCCATAGACCTTCAGTTGCTCCGGTCGGAAGCGGCCTGGATCAACCGTGAACCAACGGCTTTAGCGAGGTCATCCGTCCTTCTAGTCGGTGGACTAAACTAGCTGTTACCCGCGACACCATCTGCATAAAAAGTTCATCAAACAAGTTTAGATGAAGCTGAAGAAGATGAATGTGGTCTATCAATTTTTAAACAAGTTCCAATCAAATTAATATGTCGCTAAAGTCGAACTTTCAAGTTGACAGACACGTATATTGGCATTATTGTTTTGTCATTTTTTTTTTATTCGACTGGATGCTAAACGAGCAAGTGGGTCTCCTGATGGTAAGAGATCACCACCGCCCATAGACACCTGCAACACCATGGGGATTGCAGATGCGTTGCCAACCTAGAGGCCTAAGATGGGATACCTCAAGTGCCAGTAATTTCACCGGCTGTCTTACACTCCACGCCGAAACACAACAGTGCAAGCACTGCTGCTTCACGGCAGGATTAGCGAGCAAGATGGTGGTAGCAATCCGGGCGGACCTTGCACAAAGTCCTACCACCTGCATGCGGTGCTACTGCATGACATGCAAACGATTATCAACTTTAGGGTGGTAGACCGCATATTTGGCTGATGGTACAAGAATTTAGTTTGAAGTTAAAAAATTTGTACGCTATCAGAAACTTTGAATTTTTAATTGAAAATACACGCCGTAAAACACTTCTCTTTATCTCAAGGCTCGGTGTGCGCAAGACTAAGTTTAGCGCCGTTGTTTACTCGCCTTTGTCTTAAGTATTCAAATATTTTCCTTATTATAGCGTCTAGGGCTGCCTGCTGATTCAGTATAATAATCATGCTGGTCGAAATACCTAGCCGTGGTAGCCTAAAGATTTGAAACCATGGAACCGGCAACCGCTGGAGTAAACGTGTTTTTGAGTGTATACCAGAGAAGAAAGGTCCCCAAGTGGCGACCAGGCCTCCCTCCAGCTCTAGCTAGATGGACTGACGACATTGCGGGAGTTGCGGACAACATGCATGCAAATGGCGAGTTGTCGTTCATTGTGACGTTAGAAAGAGGCTTTAAGTTCAACAGCAAACTTCTTCGGACTTAATGATTATGCACGAAATTAAATTTTCAAATTGAACCATGAACTTTTCAGTTAAGAAAACTACGAGTAGAGTTCCCAATGGGTAGATTGTTCATTGCGGTCTATCATAAAATCGAATACATAGATCCTTCGAACCCCTTTGTGCCATTCTGTAGTGGCAGCCCTAGTGTTATCGCTCTCCGTCGGTGGTCGCGGGTCTCTCTCACAAAGCCGTAATAAAACTAGATTTATATAACCGTGTGAACTTGGAATCTTCAACTAGGTTTTGTCTATCAACTATCCGGAAGATTAGAGAAAGTTACCGATTAAAATAGTTAATTTGCCAGTATGAGATTCTACATTTTGCTTGTATTCATTTTTTCTTTCAAAATTTATATAATACCTATGAAGGATGGAAGTCTTTCATTTCTTCCGCAATAATTTAGTAAGATTGGGGATTATTTCATTGAGATTAATAAACACGAAACGTAATAAATAAAATATGAATTATGAATTGTGTACGAAGTCAAAGCCTTCCTACACATTGAGTCAAACATTCCGATAAGAAGCCTTTGATACGTGAATTCATTCAAACTAACACAATCATCAGCGGAAACTATTCCAAATTCTTTTCAAAACACCTTTAAGTTGGTAAAACGTTAGTATTAATCGAAATAAACACATTGTGTGATTTAACTTTGATCCCTTAACTGGCGTTATAATCAACTATCATCTAAGAAAGTAGGTACTCCTAGGTACATGACAATATAACACGGCATAAATTTAATTAAGGAAGTTTAATAAAATCCGCATCGACCGCCTTGAACTAGCCCGACCTTGAGCTGTCAAAACTGACACCTGTCACTCTGACAGCTGTCAAATTGACAGCTGACGACGGCGTGATGGATCGGGGCGGTGATTAATTGGTAACGTTAATTGGTTTTAAAGTGTATTTAACACTTTGAGTTAATTTAATAGTCTATTTGGTTGATTTAATCGTTTTAGCTGGGGGCCATGTTTGAATTGACGTAAGGCAATTTGTTAACATAATTATGTTATACATTTGGTGGTCAATTAATCAATTAAGTATATGCTTTTACGGTGCGGTGGGTTGACTAAAACACAAGGTCGTTAGTTCAATACCTACTGCTTGTATTTTTTTTATTTGTCATTAGTATTCTATGGCAAAGTATAATGTCCACCTTCTACAACAAACGGAGTGGAATTAAAAAAGTACCGTGTTTCTACACAGTTGGTTGGTTGGTTGTACAGTCAAGTTCATAAACTTGTAAGCAAAAATTTGATCAAAAATATCTGAACACGCTTCTACGCCGTTAACAATAGAGTCATGTTCAGATATTTTTGATCCAATTTTTGCTTACAAGTTTATGAACTACTGTACTAGAAACGAGAAATTTAGTATGAACGTAACTCTTATAGCACAGGCAATAAGAAAAGTCTAAAGATCTTCATTTTTTTGTCAGTATTCAATCTAAAATGACCCCACACTGCGTACATTTAGCCTAGGAGCAGGGCTCTGCTAACTCTGGATATGTATATTTATAGATATTTATAGATACTATTCCCGTTTTTTTATAACTAATGTTGCGGGCTAACCAGCAATTGGATTACCTGATAGAAAGCAATCACCGCTAACTATGGTGCTGCAAGTTGACTACCACCGAGCGTGGCAAGAAGTTCCGGAAAAATTTTACTTGGTAGAGCCAACGGTTAAGGAGAGGGTAGAATGAAAGTCGGTTACGAGTGGTGCATGAAGCAAACTGGTTTGGTTGGAGTGGTTGCATGGTCATTATAATAATGCGATTAAGAAACTTAGTTGCAATCAACATATCGAACAAAATAAGTATTAAAAGCCTACCCTTTAAGTATTTAAAGTCTCATAACTCATGCAAAAAACACTGCTACACCGATTACGTTAAGGTTTAAATCATCAATTCCAAAAACTTAATCTCATAAAAAGCCAAATTGACGCATCGTAAGACAATGAAAGCCTCTCGACAGCGATGTCTTTATCCACCACAAAAACAAAAGCCTATCCACCCATCCAAACCCAAAAAGGCTTAAGAGCCATATAAATCAGGAATTGATAGAACCTTTTGGATTTGATTCACTGTATCACTACATGCTAAAATTCCGAAGAAGAACGCAAGGCAATTTTAACTTTATTGTATTAAAGTTGAGTGTTTTTTTCACTGGCGCAGTCGGTAGGATGTAGTTCTAAAACAGCTTAACTTATTTTCTTTGTTGTTTGATATTATGTTCTGTTTTATGGGGTTACAGTTTGAATTAGTTTGAAGGTAGATTTTAATGTAAATTATGAAAGGGTTATTGAATGACAGTATCATAGTGTTGTGACGGGTCGAGTGATTAATAATGGTCAATGCTTGTCCACTCGGTTTTTTTGAGAGCAGAAACATGTAAGGGGAGATATTTAAATTTTAATTGGTTTTAATATTTTAAAGCTTGAACAAGTTTTAGCCAAAAAATCAGCTGCGTAAGTGTATATAAATAAATATGTAAAGACCGGCCAAGAGCGTGTCGGACACGCCTAAGATAGGGTTCCGTAGCCATTATGAAAAAATCAAGTAATATTATGTGCGTTATAACACCATTAAAGCACTTACTACAGTCTTAAAATCTATTACCAGAAAAAGAGCGTATCTTCACGGCACTTACGTCCTTTTGTTGAGAAGCGCAGTTTTTCGGCAATAACTCAAATGCGGTATATCCGATCATGTTGAAACCAATTTTCGTTGAAAGTATTTATTAAGCGTTACCTTTCCATATTTTTACAAGATAGAGGGGCGGGACACAATTTTTGCTACGTTGGGAGCTATGGAGTGCCCCCCTATAAATATTTATTTTTGTAATTTAACTACAAAACTAAATAGCGGCTTTGACAAGACATCTGTACTCCAAATTTCATTCATATACATCTTGTAGTTTTCGAGTAAAATGCCTGTGATATACGGACGGACGGACAGACAGACAGACAGGCAGACGGACTTGACGAAACTATAAGGGTTCCGTTTTGGCCATTTGGGCTCCGGAACCTTAAAAAGTGACATATACAAGAGCCATTTACGGTCTTCATACAAAATCAACGTTTTGAATTTGATTTCACTCATTACCAATAGAAGGTGTCATTTATTGGGCATTATTATGTCCAACACTAGGACATTTACCTTGTATCGTGCTATAAATAAATAATGATTCCCATTACACAATAACTCCCTTGCGCTCCCCATCATTAATCATTAGATCAGCTCGGCTTCCGTTACGCCTGCGGGAGCGAGACCGCGATATGAGGTAGCCGCTGGTGTGAGTAAGACAGTTGACATCGCTCGACAACTTAATTGAAAGTGTGTAGGGGTGGGAAGAGTCGATAGGTATGTATGTATCGATTTCGATATATCATAATTTCTTGTTTGGTAGTTTCGCAAAAAGTTTTTTATTTTACCAGATTGCCGGAAAGAGGGTTTGTTTTATATGTATGTGTGTTTATTTCTTTCGTTGTCTCTGTAGCCCAAACGGCTGGACGGTTTCCAGTGACGGCTAGATTTATCAAAACGGTCGGAAAATCATAGAGCAAAAAATATTTCAAAATGGCGTCCGTGTTTTTCTGTTTAGTCTTTAAAAGTGCTTTTAAGATACGAGGAGTAATCGTCGAAATAGTACGCAATTTCGGTAAAACTTTTAGACTGGGTCTGGGTATATCGGTTTGGAACTATAGTGAAATAGATTCTATTCTCGATTTTGATCAGACTACTTTTGGGTTTGAATATTTAATTAACAGCTAGTACACAATGGCTACAAATAGTACAAGTACGCTTATAAATCCCCGATCTATTTCCTTTATTTCCTTAGACAGACAGACAGACAACGGGACAGGTGAAACTAAATAAAAGCTTGTAAAAAATTAAGTCTCGAGGTTAAAAAATTATGCGTCAAATGCAACATTCCTGTTTTTAGATTTTATAATTCATCGACATCATACCTAATTCATCACAATTTCACGATAAGTTTAGATTTTTTTCTAATGTCGATATCAACACAACCCATCACTGCCTCCGCGAGGTCCATCCGTTACAGGCATTATCTGTTTCGTCTGGTGCATTAAACATACAGCCTCATTACGATATAAATTATATATAGTTGCTGTGTGTCTGTATGCTTGTTCGGAGAAACTTATGCGCTGGAAGGTATATACATAGCGAGTTTGTAACCTAATAGACCAGCGATAGGTCAGATAGGTTGATGATGGTATCTTATGTACCTAATTTGATGAATTATTGCGTTTTGGTTTGAAAAAAAACCGGCCAAGAGCGTGTCGTACACGCCCAAAATAGGGTTCCGTAGCCATAACGAAAAAATTAAGTAATATTTTTCTAAGGATTTTGTATTAAGTTTAGGTATATTTTATACCTTAGGCTGCTATTTATTTACTCATAAACTACTAATAATTCTCAAGCAAACTTAGCCGTTATAGTTTTCCTTGAAAGTTTATGATGCAAATTTCCGCAAATTTTCGAAACTCGCAAGGGAATCAAAACCTACAGGGTACTTCCCGTGAACTCAGAATCTTGAAATTTGGTATGAAGGTAGCTATTATAACACAACCAACTAGAAAAGTCTGAAAATCTTGGTTTTTTGTCTGTCTGTAAATATCAATGACCAATATAATCTGACCCCACACTGCGTACATTTTGCTTAAGAGTAGGGCTCTGCATACACTGGATATATTAAATCGGAAAAAGCGAGAAATATCTTCAAGACATGATTCCCGGTTACTTACATACTTATAAATGTGTACGGAACCCTCGGTGCGTTAGTCCGACTTGCACTTGCCCGGTTTTTAAAGAATATAAAAGTCTATTACAAATAATTATTGGAGTAGACACATTAACTTATATGTTAAGAACAGTTCTATCAGACCACATTTTTAATTTTCATTCAATTTTTATGGAATAATCGAGAAAAACTAACAAAAATGCAACGTTGCCAGCTTTAAACGCTCTTAATATAAAGCTGTATTTTAATCGACCAGATAATTGAATGCCACGCTCTAAAACAGCTTCTTTATAGTACATTGTGTCTTAAGGACGGTAAATAAGGAATAACGAACGAGAGTCTATTAGAAGCCCGAAGTCGAAGTCGAATAGAAAAAATATAATTCTTCCAAATATTGGCGATACCTTAGGCTGCGCTCTTGGCAGCGCCGCTCTCCGCTGCAACGTGCGTGTGCATGTGGTCCTGCAGCAGCGCGCGCAGCAGCATCAGTACGGGCACGGACTCATTTACCGACCGCGGGCTTCATGACGAGAAAATTAGTACGCGCAATGACTCATTTACCGACCACCACGGGTTTCATGACAAGCACATTAAGGTCGAGGGTTTTATTTGGGGGGTTGCAACCAAGGTAGCCTGCATGTTACGACACCGTTTACGAGCAAGTGTGATGAAAAATAATTGGAGACAGTCAACGACACAGCGCCAAACTAGAGATTACATCTCTCAAGTTCATATTCAGCCATTCGATGTGACTCGATGATTCGACTTGAGATAGGGGAGCGGACATGCTCGAGACAAATTGTCAGCTCCTTGTTTTACGAGAGAGTTAACACGGATATAGTGATAACACGGTCATATCTAAGAGCAACTTTTCTCTCAGAGTAGCTCAAATTGTTTAATAATAGACCCTTGGAAGTATTGAATCATGTTCTCGCCATTCCTCCTGGTTCTGGCAATATACCTACACTACACTGCCCTTATAGTTATTTTAACTCTACAGCGTGTTATGGGGCCAAGCTTAGGGAGGTTAAAGTAACGTATTATACATAACCATGACATTAATTAATTAA
Organism: Choristoneura fumiferana; assembly: GCF_025370935.1. Taxonomy (NCBI): domain Eukaryota; kingdom Metazoa; phylum Arthropoda; class Insecta; order Lepidoptera; family Tortricidae; genus Choristoneura; species Choristoneura fumiferana. Next base: position 1,804,883 of record NC_133484.1, read on the forward strand.
TAAACGTATAAGAGTAATTTATATAAAGACTGTATCTTTTGATGAAGTTACACTAAACTATACTAAAAATAAGTTAACTATATATACAATGAACTAAAAGAATTTCCTTGCTCACCCGCGACCTTACGATAGCTAAGCTTATGCAAAATATGCGTGTTCATGCAGTTCCTCCACCTCCACACTGTAAGAACACACACAAATCACACAAACCCATCTATCACCACCACACTACACTGACGCGTTTCGAACTCAACCAGAGCTCATCTTCTTCTTTCAATAAATTATATTTACAATTCCCCAAGTCTTGTCCCTGAGGAAGAGTGCCTATTTATAAACTAAAATTCAGACTTTGTTAACATTCTAACAAAATGATAATTGCCAGCAATGTACAGTATCAAGTATGATCAAAGTATCTGTCGGCTGTCATTTACAATTACTTGTCAATTTCTTTGCTGTACATTACTGGCAATTATAAATTTGCTGGAAAGTTAACAAAGTCTGAATTTTAGTTTAATAATTAAATTAATAGTTAAGTTACAGAAAAACGTTATTTTAACCTCCTAAAAAAACCTGGCTGCCCGTAACACACTGTATAATGTAAAATAAAATTAACGAATTATAAATTGAAAATACAAACTTAAATATAGATGCACAGAAAAACCAGAAAAATAAGACCATCACTGGGAATCGAACCCAGGTCCTCGGTATTCCGTACCGCGTGCTATACCGCTACACCAAAAGATTTAATTTAGGTTTTACGGGATGACCGTAAAAGTAAAAATTTGGAATTGAAATAAAAAATACAAAAAAAGATTCCAAAAAACCAATCTTAACGAATTATATTTGCAGGTGGTTCAACAAAATTTATACAGATAGCTGAATTATAAGTCCTATCAATGCGCTGCCATTACATTTGAAATTTACCACGAGCTTTGCGGTGAAGGAAAACATCGTGAGGAAACCTGCACAAACCTGCGAAGCAATTCTATGGTGCGTGTGAAGTTCCCAATCCGCACTGGGCCCGCGTGGGAACTATGGCCCAAGCCCTCTTGTTCTGAGAGGAGGCCTGTGCCCAGCAGTGGGACGTATATAGGCTGGGATGATGAATGCGCTGCCATAAAAACGGTTAGGTATCCCATCCAATCCACCCAAAGTGCAAGGGCCACTTAGCTCTTAACACTATCTTGTTGCTGTGGTACTCTAAGTAAACCTACGTCGATGCTAATAGGTATTACACACACACACACACACACACAAACATCACGCCTGTATTCCCAAATGGGGTAGGCAGAGCACACGAAACGTTACCGCTTCGGAGCCACTTTTAGCAATTTTAGGTTTAAAGTTTGACAAAAACGGTACAATAGTGACAGGTTGCTAGCCTGTCGCCTACGGTATACCTTAACCTATATCCTCAGTCGCCTCTTACGACATCCACGGAAGAAATGGAGAGGTGTAATTCTAACCCGACACCACACGGGTAAATAGGTATTAGGTAGTTTTATTTAAAGCTAATTTATAGTTAAATGATTGGCGATACTTTCTCTTAAGATTTAGTTTATATGGTAGTTACTTAAGCGTTGGTTGGGTACGGACGATGCGGTAGGTATTTGACAACTGTTGAATTTACCAGTATATTATTATGAAAATAAAGATATACAATGTTTAGCGAAGAGAAAAATTAAATCGCTTGAAAATTGGATTTATAGCGGTTTTATTGAAAAATCTATATATCTGTCTCTTTCTGAAACGCTTTTCTCTATGCAGCAAGTATGGCGCTACTTGCGTGTGATGTCACTTGCAAGTAAGTTTTTCTCTGTCTAATCTTGAATTTCAAACCTTTATAGGTAACTCTGTTATATTTAAAAATCTGTTATATTTAATGTCTGTTATATTTATAAAACCTAAAATTGATAAAAGTGGCTCAAAGCGGTAACGTTTCGTGTG
>NC_133484.1:1807877-1809538 GCF_025370935.1 Choristoneura fumiferana
AGTTGTGTGTTTTATATAATACATACCTAGTTCAAACTCACTCACCACTCTAGGTAATAAGTAATTTTAATCAAAAACCTTAAAGGTTCTTTAAGTAGATTATAGATTACTCTTTTCATATCTCTTTGTGTTGTGAGACTAACAACATTTTTTAAAACTTCAGAAACTTAACGTTTATTTTAATAAATAATAATAAGAAGTATACTGAGGGGCTGTTTCACCATCCATTGATTAGTGTTAACTGAGGTTAGTGTGATGCCGTCTTCTATTTGTTTTGTTCGAATAGACGGAGACGGCATCACATTTAACCGTCAGTTAACACTAATCAATGGATGGTGAAACAGCCCCTTAATGTAATAGGTGTATCTGGAAGTACTGCCGTTTCGGCGAAATATTTTTTGCCAAATTTCACTTCCCAAAAAACTTATCGCATTAGTTTCATTTCCCAAACGAATTTTCAGCACATTTCGCATTTTATTAATTTGGTCAAATTATCATTTGGCATAATTTTACTTTGTGAAATTTTGTTACGATAAACGTTTATTAAGCAAACGTTTTCTTTTGGCATATTGTATTCCAAAAATGTTTTTGTTTCAAAATGACATTTCGCACAAACCAACCACAGAACAGAAACCAACTGCTACCGGAAAAGTAGGTTATTATGTCATGCGATATTTTGGGAAGAATACGTTATGCCAAACGATACATTTGACTAAATAACACTTGGTAATATGAAACATGACCAAGTAATTATTTGTGAAACGATAAGTTTTTTGGCAAATGATAATTTGAGTAAAATATTTGAGGATGTGATACTTTGGGAAAAGTTGTTTGCCCGTACATTAGTAATCCGTTAAATATATCTGATATATTTAGATACTTAAATAAAAAAGCCGACCTGTATTTTTCTCGAATTTCACTGTGAGTTTTATTTTAATTATTTATGTAGGTACCTAAAAACACACCGTTTTAAAATTACAGTCTCGTCTGCCCTAAGCTAAATCAGCAAAATATTACCAGGCTAAAAGGGCATATGGTGTTAGCTAGATAGATTGCCAATACAATTCATAAACACCTTTGCTCAGGCTGAAAAGAGTGCCAATAATTAAAATAATAAAATATACGACCTTTAAACAGAGTAAACAGTAAGTCATTCATGGAGGGGACAATAAATAACATAACGACAATCCGAATGCACTTTGCGTGCTAACTCACCACTCTCACGTACGTATTTATACTATTAAGTCCATGATCTGAATGAAAAATCTGCCATTTTAAATATCGACGACTGCTCCGCGGTTATAAACGTAAATCAATGGATTTACAATCTCATTGTTATTTTATAGTCCTGTTTGGAAATTCATTTGCGGAAATGATGGTTAAATATGAGAGTTTCTCACGCGTCTGTATTGCTGTATTGTCTGACAATGTGACAACCTCAACCCTAATGTGTTGTAGAGGTCAAAGGGTTCCAACGAACTTTGGTTCCTATGATCATTAACTATTGACACCCAAGCGTGGCTGTGACAAGGGACGATTAGTTTACTACATTACGAGTACTAGTACAATAAAATTTTATTTGTCCTTATTATTGTTATGCCACTAATGTCAGATATAGTTAGTTTGTCAATGCAGAGGAGGGCACGTTTTATTATATTGCA
>NC_133484.1:1809638-1908663 GCF_025370935.1 Choristoneura fumiferana
AATGGGTAGATTGTTCATTGCGGTCTATCATAAATCGAATACATAGATCCTTCGAACCCCTTTGTGCCATTCTGTAGTGGCAGCCCTAGTGTTATCGCTCTCCGTCGGTGGTCGCGGGTCTCTCTCACAAAGCCGTAATAAAACTAGATTTATATAACCGTGTGAACTTGGAATCTTCAACTAGGTTTTGTCTATCAACTATCCGAAGATTAGGAGTTACCGATTAAAAATAGTTAATTTGCCAGTATGAGATTCTACATTTTGCTTGTATTCATTTTTTCTTTCTAAATTTATATACTTAATATGAAGGATGGATTAGAATTCTTCTGCAATAATTTAGTAAGATTAGAGATTACTTAATTGAGATTAATAAACACGAAACGTAATAAATAAATGAATTATGAATTGTGTACGAAGTCAAGCCTTACTACTACATATTCCGATAAGAAACCTTTGATACGTGAATTCATTCCAACTAACACAATTATCAGCAGAAAATACTTATATTCCAAACTCTTTTTAAATCACCGTTAAGTTGGTAAAATGTTAGTATTCACCGAAATAAACACTTTGTGTGTCTTAACTTTGATCCCTTAATTGGCATTATAATCAACTATCATCTAAGAAAGTACTCATAGGTACATGACAATATAACACGGCATAAATTTAATTAAGGAAGTTTAATAAAATCCGCTTCGACCGCCTTGAACTAGCCCGACCTTGAGCTGTCAAAACTGACACCTGTCACTCTGACAGCTGTCAAATTGACAGCTGACGACGGCGTGATGGATCGGGGCGGTGATTAATTGGTAACGTTAATTGGTTTTAAAGTGTATTTAACACTTTGAGTTAATTTAATAGTCTATTTGGTTGATTTAATCGTTTTAGCTGGGGGCCATGTTTGAATTGACGTAAGGCAATTTGTTAACATAATTATGTTATACATTTGGTGGTCAATTAATCAATTAAGTATAATGCTTTTATGGTGCGGTGGGTTGACTAAAACACAAGGTCGTTAGTTCAATACCTACTGCTTGTATTTTTTTTATTTGTCATTAGTATTCTATGGCAAAGTATAATGTCCACCTTCTACAACAAGCGGAGTGGAATTAAAAAAGTACCTTGTTTCTATACCAATGGCCGGGGAATCAAAACCTAGAGGATACATCCAGTTGTACAGTCAAGTTCATAAACTTGTAAGCAAAAATTTGATCAAAAATATCTGAACACGCTTCTACGCCGTTAACAATAGAGTCGTGTTCAGATATTTTTGATCCAATTTTTGCTTACAAGTTTATATGAATACTACTGTACTAGAAACGAGAAATTTAGTATGAACGTAACTCTTATAGCAAGGCAATAAGAAAAGTCTAAAGATCTTCATTTTTTGTGTCAGTATTCAATCTAAAATGACCCCACACTGCGTACATTTAGCCTAGGCTAACTCTGGATATTTATATTTATAGTTATTTATAGATACTATTCCCGTTTTATAACTAATGTTGCGGGGCTAACCAGCAATTGGATTACTTGATAGAAAGCAATCACCGCTAACTTTTGTGCTGCAAGTTGACTACCACCGAGCGTGGCAAGAAGTTCCGGAAAAATTTTTACTTGGTAGAGCCAACGGTTAAGGAGAGGGTAGAATGAAAGTCGTTACGAGTGTGCATGAAGCAAAACTGGTTTGGTTGGAAAGGTTCCATGGTCATTATAATAATGCGATTAAGAAACTTAGTTGCAATCAACATAAATCGAACCAAATAAGTATTAAAAGCCTACCCTTTAAGTATTTAAAGTCTCATAACTCATCCAAAAAACACCGCTACACCGATTACGTTAAGGTTAAATCATCAATTCCAAAAAACTTAATCTCATAAAAAGCCAAATTGACGCATCGTAAGACAATGAAAGCCTCTCGACAGCGATGTCTTTATCCACCACAAAAACAAAAGCCTATCCACCCATCCAAACCCAAAAAGGCTTAAGAGCCATATAAATCAGGAATTGATAGAACCTTTTGGATTTGATTCACTGTATCACTACATGCTAAAATTCCGAAGAAGAACGCAAGGCAATTTTTAACTTTATTGTATTAAAGTTGAGTGTTTTTTTCCCTGGCGCAGTCGGTAGGATGTAGTTCTAAAACAGCTTAACTTATTTTCTTTGTTGTTTGATATTATGTTCTGTTTTATGGGTTACAGTTTGAATTAGTTTGAAGGTAGATTTTAATGTAAATTATGAAGGGTTATTGAATGACAGTATCATAGTGTTGTGACGGGTCGAGTGATTAATAATGGTCAATGCTTGTCCACTCGGTTTTTTTGAAAGCAGAAACATGTAAGGGGAGATATTTAAATTTAAATTGGTTTTAATATTTTAAGCTTGAACAAGTTTTAGCTAAAAACAGCTGCGTAAGTGTATATAAATAAATATGTAAAAACCGCCAAGAGCGTGTCGGACACGCCCAAGATAGGTTCCGTAGCCATTATGAAAAAATCAAGTAATATTATGTGCGTTATAACACAATTAAAACACTTACTACAGTCTTTAAAATCTATTACCAAGAAAAAGAGCGTATCTCCGGCCACTTACGTCCTTTTGTAGAAAGCGCAGTTTTCGGCAATAACTCAAATGCGGTATATCCGATCATGTTGAAACCAATTTTTCGTTGAAAGTATTTATTAAGCGTCACCTTTCATATTTTACAAGATAGAGGGGCGGGACACAATTTTTGCTACGTTGGGAGCTTGGAGTGCCCCCTATAAATATTTATTTTGTAATTTAACTACAAAACTAAATAGCGGCTTTGACAAGACATCTGTACTCCTAATTTCATTTCGAGTTGTGGTCATATAATTAAACGATTTTTTATAAGAAGATTTTTTCAAAGCTGACAAGTGTTACTAACTGCATGTATATTTTTTGTACTTCTCTCGGTATCGTAAAACTTTTCCGTACTACGGTAAACTCATTTATACATATAATTTGGCTAAAAAATAAATATATAAACTTTATACATTACATCTAAAACCTAGTATTATACTTACTGGCTGGTCATATAATTAAGAACGCTGAATAGTTTATTTTTTATTCAAAATTTATATAGAGAACGGACGGCGCTTTGGTGGTTTTAGGTTATATTCGAATAATTTGGCGCCATTTAGTGCCCGTTAAAGTCTTAAGGCGATTGCTTCATATAAAACAATGGGGAAAAATAAAAGTTGTGATAATCTACAAGAGAAGTAATACTAAAACTTTGCGACAAGAATTGGTCGTATAAACACATAGCCGATCATCTGCAATGTTCAAAAACTATGGTTTTCCACGCCAATAGCATTTTGCCACGTCTAAACTACTTCAAATGTTCCGCGTGTACCTAGACAAAGAAAGTCATCTCGTCGAGATGATCGAAATATCGTTCGTTTTGGCAAAACACAAATCCTTTTAAAGGGTCTAATACCGTCTAATGAGTTAAGAAAAAAAATATTTTGGCGAAAACAACCCTTCCAGCAATCTCGGCACGCATTTATCGAAGGCGTTTGGTAGAAGAAAAGTGCACGAAGGATAGCAAGGAAGGTGCCTATGTTGAAACGGTGTCATAGCAAGCCCGGCTTGCATTTGCAAGAAAGATATGAAAACTGGACAGTCAGACAGTGGAAAACGTTATTTTTTTGACGAGACAAAAATAAATAGGTATGTTCTGATGGCAAAAACGATATGTAAGATGGCCTTCAAATAAATCATTCGACCAAAGTACACAAAAGTGACTTTAAAGCATGCGGGGGAAATGTAAAAATTTGGGATGTTTTTCTGGACATGGTGTTGACCTGTTAGGCTGATAGAAGGAACATGGATCAATTTCAATACAAAACATACTGGAAAGAAACAATGTTACCATATGCTGAAGGCGTGCTCCGGTTTTTGGGACATTCCAGCAATGACAATGATCCCAAGCAACTGCAACGTACCGTTAAGGAATTCCTCACATCGCAATCAGTTTCTGTCGTAGATTGGCCAGCCAACAGCCCGATCTTAACCCAATAGAGCATCTTTGGTGCGAAGTCAAGAAAGGTTTCAAATCGACAGTGTGGCAATTTAAGAGAACTGTATGACGTATTCTTAGAAGAATGGAACTCTATCTCTCTTGCGAAATGTCAAAAAATGATAGATTCAATGCCTCGCCGGTTTAAGGCAATAATAAAAGCCGTGGACATGCACTAACTATTAATTTTAGTTTAAATGTATTAAATCCTTTTTTTTTTCTGTACCAAACTTTCACGTTAGTGTGATTTAGTTAATCTAAGTTTCAAAATAAAAAACTTTCGAGCAGTTCAATAAATCGTTCTTAATTATTTGTCAGCTTCATTACTATTTTAATTTGTTACTAAGAGAATAAAAACAAAATTTGTAAAAAAAATGTCAGCAATTTTATTATTTATTCTTAATCCCGTTTGCTCTTCATGTGGCTATTTCATAACGTAACTAGTTACTTCTACGAAGGGAACCACGACTACCCATGACAATGATTTAGTTAAAAATAAACTGGAACTTCAAATCGTTCTTAATGACATCTGTACCACCACTGTATAATACATCTTGTAGTTTTCGAGTAAAATGACTGTAGACAGACAGGCAGACGGACTTGACGAAACTATAAGGGTTCCGTTTTTGCCATTTGGGCTCCGGAACCTTAAAAAGTGACATATAAAAGAGCCATTTACGGTCTTCATACAAAATCAACGTTTTGAATTTGATTTCATTCATTACCAATAGAAGGTGTCATTTATTGGGCATTATTATGTCCAACACTAGGACATTTACCTTGTATCGTGTTATAAATAAATAATGTTTCCCATTACACAATAACTCCCTTGCGCTCCCCATCATTAATCATTAGATCAGCTCGGCTTCCGTTACGCCTGCGGGAGCGAGACCGCGATATAAGGTAGCCGCTGGTGTGAGTAAGACAGTTGACATCGCTCGACAACTTAATTGAAAGTGTGTAGGGGTGGGAAGAGTCGATAGGTATGTATGTATCGATTTCGATATATCATAATTTCTTGTTTGGTAGTTTCGCAAAAAGTTTTTTATTTTACCAGATTGCCGGAAAGAGGGTTTGTTTTATATGTATGTGTGTTTATTTCTTTCGTTGTCTCTGTAGCCCAAACGGCTGGACGGTTTCCAGTGACGGCTAGATTTATCAAAACGGTCGGAAAATCATAGAGCAAAAAATATTTCAAAATGGCGTCCGTGTTTTTCTGTTTAGTCTTTAAAGGTGCTTTTAAGATACGAGGAGTAATCGTCGAAATAGTACGCAATTTCGGTAAAACGTTTAGACTGAGTCTGGGTATATCGGTTTGGAACTATAGTGAAATAGATTCTATTCTCGATTTTGATCAGACTACTTTCGGGTTTGAATATTTAATTAACACAATGGCTACAAATAGTACAAGTACGCTTATAAATCACCGATCTATTTCCTTTATTTCCTTAGACAGACAGACAGACAACGGAACAGGTGAAACTAAATAAAAGCTTGTAAAAAATTAAGTCTCGAGGTTAAAAAATTATGCGTCAAATGCAACATTCCTGTTTTTAGATTTTATAATTCATCGACATCATACCTAATTCATCACAATTTCACGATAAGTTTAGATTTTTTTCTAATGTCGATATCAACACAACCCATCACTGCCTCCGCGAGGTCCATCCGTTACAGGCATTATCTGTTTCGTCTGGTGCATTAAACATACAGCCTCATTACGATATAAATTATATATAGTTGCTGTGTGTCTGTATGCTTGTTCGGAGAAACTTATGCGCTGGAAGGTATATACATAGCGAGTTTGTAACCTAATAGACCAGCGATAGGTCAGATAGGTTGATGATGGTATCTTATGTACCTAATTTGATAAATTATTGCGTTGAAAAAAAAAAAATCGGCCAAGAGCGTGTCGTACACGCCCAAAATAGGGTTCCGTAGCCATAACGAAAAAATTAAGTAATATTTTTCTAAGGATTTCGTATTTTATACGGAATCTTCCAAGTTTAGGTATATTTTATACCTTAGGCTGCTATTTATTTACTCATAAACTACTAATAATTCTCAAGCAAACTTAGCCGTTATAGTTTGCCTTGAAAGATTATGATGTAAATTTCCGCAAATTTTCGAAACTCGCAAGGGAATCAAAACCTACAGGGTACTTCCCGTGAACACAGAATCTTGAAATTTGGTATGAAGGTAGCTATTATAACACAACCAACCAACTAGAAAAGTCTGAAAATCTTGGTTTTTTGGTGTTCTGTCTGTAAATATCAATGACCAATATAATCTGACCCCACACTGCGTACATTTTGCTTAAGAGTAGGGCTCTGCATACACTGGATATATTAAATCGGAAAAAGCGAGAAATATCTTCAAGACATGATTCCCGGTTACTTACATACTTATAAATGTGTACGGAACCCTCGGTGCGTTAGTCCGACTTGCACTTGCCCGGTTTTTAAAGAATATAAAAGTCTATTACAAATAATTATTGGAGTAGACACATTAACTTATATGTTAAGAACAGTTCTATCAGACCACATTTTTAATTTTCATTCAATTTTTATGGAATAATCGAGAAAAACTAACAAAAATGCAACGTTGCCAGCTTTAAACGCTCTTAATATAAAGCTGTATTTTAATCGACCAGATAATTGAATGCCACGCTCTAAAACAGCTTCTTTATAGTACATTGTGTCTTAAGGACGGTAAATAAGGAATAACGAACGAGAGTCTATTAGAAGCCCGAAGTCGAAGTCGAATAGAAAAAATATAACTCTTCCAAATATTGGCGATACCTTAGGCTGCGCTCTTGGCAGCGCCGCTCTCCTCTGCAACGTGCGTGTGCATGTGGTCCTGCAGCAGCGCGCGCAGCAGCATCAGTACGGGCACGGACTCATTTACCGACCGCGGGCTTCATGACGAGAAAATTAGTACGCGTAATGACTCATTTACCGACCACCACAGGTTTCATGACAAGGACATTAAGGTCGAGGGTTTTATTTGGGGGGTTGCAACCAAGGTAGCCTGCATGTTACGACACCGTTTACGAGCAAGTGTGATGAAAAATAATTGGAGACAGTCAACGACACAGCGCCAAACTAGAGATTACATCTCTCAAGTTCATACTCAGCTATTCGATGTGACTCGATGATTCGACTTGAGATAGGGGAGCGGACATGCTCGAGACAAATTGTCAGCTCCTTGTTTTACGAGAGAGTTAACACGGATATAGTGATAACACGGTCATATCTAAGAGCAACTTTTCTCTCAGAGTAGCTCAAATTGTTTAATAATAAACCCTTGGAAGTATTGAATCATGTTCTCGCCATTCCTCCTGGTTCTGGCAATATACCTACACTACACTGCCCTTATAGTTATTTTAACTCTACAGCGTGTTATGGGGCCAAGCTTAGGGAGGTTAAAGTAACGTATTTCTGTATTTTAACCATGACATTAATTTAATTAATAAACGTATAAGAGTAATTTATATAAAGACTGTATCTTTTGATGAAGTTACACTAAACTATCCTAAAAATAAGTTAACTATATATACAATGAACTAAAAGAATTTCCTTGCTCACCCGCGACCTTACGATAGCTAAGCTTATGCAAAATATGCGTGTTCATGCAGTTCCTCCACCTCCACACTGTAAGAACACACACAAATCACACAAACCCATCTATCACCACCACACTACACTGACGCGTTTCGAACTCAACCAGAGCTCATCTTCTTCTTTCAATAAATTATATATACAATTCCCCCAAGTCTTGTCCCTGAGGAAGAGTGCCCATTAATAAACTAAAATTCAGACTTTGTTAACATTCTAACAAAATGATAATTGCCAGCAATGTACAGCATCAAGTATGATCAATGTATCTGTCGGCTGTCATTTACACTTACTTGTCAATTTCTTTGCTGTACATTACTGGCAATTATAAATTTTTGGAAAGTTAACAAAGTCTGAATTTTAGTTTAATAATTAAATTAATGGTTAAGTTACAGAAATACGTTATTTTAACCTCCTAAAAAAAACCTGGCTGCCCGTAACACACTGTATAATGTAAAATAAAATTAACGAATTATAAATTGAAAATACAAACTTAAATATAGATGCACAGAAAAACCAGAAAAATAAGACCATCACTGGGAATCGAACCCAGGTCCTCGGTATTCCGTACCGCGTGCTATACCGCTACACCAAAAGATTTAATTTAGGTTTTACGGGATGACCGTAAAAGTAAAAATTCGGAATTGAAATAAAAAACAAAAAAAGATTCCAAAAAACCAATCTTAACGAATTATATTTGCAGGTGGTTCATCAAAATTTATACAGATAGCTGAAGTATAAGTACCATCAATGCGCTGCCATTACATTTGAAATTTACCACGAGCTTTGCGGTGAAGGAAAACATCGTGAGGAAACCTGCACAAACCTGCGAAGCAATTCAATGGTGCGTGTGAAGTTCCCAATCCGCACTGGGCCCGCGTGGGAACTATGGCCCAAGCCCTCTTGTTCTGAGAGGAGGCCTGTGCCCAGCAGTGGGACGTATATAGGCTGGGATGATGAATGCGCTGCCATAAAAACGGTTATCCCATCCAATCCACCCAAAGTGCAAGGGCCACTTAGCTCCTAACACTATCTTGTTGCTGTAGTACTCTAAGTAAACCTACGTCGATGCTAATAGGTATTACACACACACACACACACACACACACACACACACAAACATCACGCCTGTATTCCCAAATGGGGTAGGCAGAGCACACGAAACGTTACCGCTTCGGAGCCACTTTTAGCAATTGTAGGTTAAGGGGCTGTTTCACCATCCACTGATTAGTTTTAACTGACGGTTAGGTGTGATGCCGTCTCTATTTGTTTTGTTCGAATAGATGGAGACGGCATCACATAACGTCGGTTAATAATCATTGGATGGTGAAACAGCCCCTTAAAGTTTGACAAAAGGTACAATAGTGACAGGTTGCTAGCCTGTCGCCTACGTATACCTTAACCTATATCCTCAGTCGCCTCTTACGACATCCACGGAAGAAATGGAGAGGTGTAATTCTAACCCGAACCGCACGGGTAAATAGGTATTAGGTAGTTTTATTTAAAGCTAATTTATAGTTAAATGATTGGCGATACTTTCTCTTAAGATTTAGTTTATATGGTAGTTACTAAGCGCTGGCTGGATACGGACGATGCAGTAGGTATTTGACAACTGTTGAATTTACCAGTATATTATTATGAAAATAAAGATATACAATGTTTAGCGAAGAGAAAAATTAAATCGCTTGAAAATTGGATTTATAGCGGTTTTATTGAAAAATCTATATAGGTATCCGTCTCTTTCTGAAACGCTTTTCTCTATGCAGCAAGTATGGCTACTTGCGTGTTCACTTGCAAGTAAGTTTTCTCTGTCTAATCTTGAATTTCAAACCTTTATAGGTAACTGTTATATTTAAAGATCTGTTATATTAATATGTAATTTAAATTGTTTTTCTGATCGATAACATGCATTGTAAAGCTTCAATTTATAAAATGAATAAATACCATATTTGAATTACAAGAATTTATTTCTTTGGTTCTTTCTGTAGCCTAACGACTAGACGGTTTTCAACACTTAAAAGTGTCTAAATGTCGGAATAATATATCAAGTTGGCGTGGGTAATGAAAAAATATGGGTTATCAAATGAAAGGAAGGAAGGGGTAGACCTAGGCGGACGTTTCGAGACCAAATCAGGGACGTCTTGAAAAAAGGCCAGGTCAAGAGTACCCTAAACCGAAGAGCAGTATGAAGGGAATAATTAAAGTGGACGAAGCCAAACAAGTATGTAAGGATCGTAGCAAGTGGAAAGAAGTGGTCTCTGCCAACCCCTACGGGAAAGAGGCGTGATTATATGTATGTATGTATGTATCAAATGAAACATAATAACATAATTAAGAAACTTGCATTAACATTGTAATTTTAAATACTTTTTTAAGTACTTTGTAACTCCAACTGAGTGTGAATCCTGCGCCGTCCGACATGATTGACCCATCCATCCAACTGTCATCTTAAACAGATGACAGCGAACAATCAACGACAGCGAGTGTCACTTAGCAGCGGAGTGATGCATTGCACCCAACCAAATTCAATGGATTTCAAAGTTTTTCAAAGTTTCCTAAGGATTTGTGTGAGATTTTTGTACTGCGCCAGTAAGTTATTGTGAAGCCTCAATCAGAGCAGTCGGCATTCTTATTTGCGGATCGAATAATGCTTGGACTTTTTTTATGAAATCCAGTAGGATGTTCGACCGGAACAGCAATGTTTTTAACCGATTGCCCCAAAGAGGGCTATGTTTTTCGAGCGTACCTACCTACCACCTAAGTACGTGAGCTTATAATCATACATATACTTATGTATATTTCTTTGGCACTCTTTATAGCTGCTAATTCTAATAGGCTACCCAACGAAGGAAAATCAGGGGCAAAAACTCGTGTTAAGCTAATTTTGGCATCATCATCATCATCCCAGCCTATATACGTCCCACTGCTGGGCACAGGCCTCCTCTCAGAAAAAGAGGGCTTGGGCCATAGTTCCCACGCGGGCCCAGTGCGGATTGGGAACTTCACACGCACCATTGAATTGCTTCGCAGGTTTGTGCAGGTTTCCTCACGATGTTTTCCTTCACCGCAAAGCTCGTGGTAAATTTCAAACATGCACATGAATTTCGAAAAACTCAGAGGTGCGAGCCGGGGTTTGAATCCACGACCCTCGAATTTTGGCATAGTTGTAGGGAATGGTGTTTAAAACCACATACTAAAGGTCGTTTCACCATCCATTGATTAGTGTTAACTGACGATTAAATGTGATGCCGTCTCTATTTTTTTGTTCGAATAGACGGAGACGACATCTCAATTAACCGTCAGTTAACACTTATCAATGGATGGTGAAACAGCCCCTAAAATTACTAATGGGGGGGTGAAGCTAACGCGTAGAGGGGGGTGTAAAGATCCCTTTATTAGTCTTTCGTAAATAACTCGTAAACGCAAACGCCCACAGTAAAAAAAATCTAAGACGTTAGTAATCTACATAAAATTCTGTACAAAAATATTCTTTTTGTATTTTTACAATCCAAATTTTTACACGTCATCCGTAAAACGAAATTGAAATACAAACTGAATAAGATGCACAGAAAAAGAAAAATAAGACATCACTAATCGACAGGTTATCCGTATGCTATACCGCTACACCACTGATGGACATGATGGACTTACTGTTTTTCTATCTAACAGTACAAAAAATATTCTAATTTTTTTTTCTATGAGATCAATATTTCTTGAGATATGGAGGGAAGAAGATGTACAATGAAATAAAACATTTCTTTAAGTATGGCACGTATACCGGGTGAGACTGTAACACGAACAAATACCTAATTAAAACATATTATTGTAGGTACCTACTCGTCAAAGTGAACAAATTAGTTCAGTGACTTTTAAAAATAATTAGTTTATTTTTATTACACTTTAAAGTTTATTCGAAGCAGCAATATAAAGCAAAATGTTTGATGTAGGTAGGTACGTACACTGATAACAGTATTTAGGTAATTTGTAAAAACAGCTAGACGATTTTCAACATATTATAAGATACCTACCTCTCATTAGTTTTGTAGAGTGACAAAGGTTAGGTGATGATGATGATGATGATGATGATCATTTCAAATAGTTTATATTATAAATGCGAAAGTGTGTGTCCGTCTTTCACGTCGAAACGGAGCGACGGATCGACGTGATTTTTGGCATAGAGATATGTTATGGGCCAGAGAGTGACATGGCTACTTTTTATCCCGGAAAAATGAACAGTTCCCGAGGGAACAGCGCGCGATAAGCGAATTCCACGCGGATGAAGCCGCGGGCAAAAGCTAGTATTAGGCATCAAGTTGTAAAATTTCTGGTTACCTACTCGAAATTAACTAAACACGTACTAATATATTAAATTAAGTAAGTTACGAAAATTTCGACGTGCAGGAATTAACTAACTTAATTTGATAGCTAATTTAATGTTTTATATTGTATTCACCTAATAATCATAAGTAACAAATAATTATTTCAATATAAAAAACGCTGAAAGTTAGTTAAAACGGGCTACCTCTGCGTCTAATCATAATTTACAACATTAGAACATTCCACAGGGAACTCTATTCGAGATTTCGTTCATTGTCCAGGATGCTTTGAAGTTTTCTATTTGACAAGCCATTCTATGTCGGAAGCCCTGTAGATGTTTCTATTCACTCCGTTGAATACCTAACCAAGCCATTGTGCAACGTAGTACATAGCAGCTGCCTTTGTAACCGGCGCTACAAAACCCTGTTCACACCTTGAAATCGATTTACGTCACAGAAATAAACGAGAGCGTTGCGAAGGGAGCATTCAAACACACGAGTAAATAGAAAAACATCCGCCACGTCCAGCTTCCAACATTCGCACTATTATCTCGTGGGAGCCAATCCAAAATGGAGAACGCGACCGCGAAGCCCCATTGGCCGGCTGACGGCCAGCCTGCCTCCTCTTCCCTAAGCTCCGCCTACGGCCGAGAAAAAACTTTCCAGAATTACGCTCTACCTCCCAGCGACCGCACATGCTCGGGCGCATCCCTTAACACCAAACACATCTCTACAACAAAGCATCTAGTAACTTCAAGTACAATTTTAAAAACGTGTTAGAATCGTATCACAGATTTGGTGCTCGTATTGATACAGATAACGCTATCCCGCTTAATCATTAAGGTATTCACGGTGTCAGACAAGGATAGGGCGATAAAGTTTTGAGTGTCGTTTGAAAAAAATATGTGTTCGCGTTCAGTGTTCGTCGGTTCACCTGGCGTGCGGGCGCGCGGTCGATAGCGCACGGCGCGGCACTAGCCCGTTTTAAAATTCGAACACAGCGAATATCGGGACGCCAATCGCCGGCGCGGTAGCTCTCTCACCCGTCGACGTAGTGATGTGTGTGTAAATATCGACATCGACAGCGGTGATCGTGACAAACATGATGACTATGGACGTCGGGATGTACAACAACCAGCAGAATTACGGCAGTGCCGAGTTTTACCAGCAGGGGGCAGGGTACCAGCCGCCTTATGAGGGGTACCATGAAGGGTACTACGAGCCGGCGACGCATTACTACGAGCCCTTGCTTCACCAGCCAGCTCACGAGCACCCTCCGCCTGTCATAAGCACCGACACTGGGCTATGCTACACGAACTTGGACTACGGTGAACTGCAACAGAATTACCAGTTGCACCCGATCCAGACGCACCCTGAGCCCTTCAAACATCGCGAAGAAACTCTCCGCCACGAAGACATGCACTTACACGAGCACAAACTAGACAATCATTACTTGGAGACGAAGTATAACATGCATTTTGTGGATGAAGGGTCGATGGCTTTTAACCCGTCGTCTCCGTTGGCTTGCGGGGAGTTCGATTACCAGCCCAAGGAGGAGTATGGGGGGCTGCGGGAGTTTAGAGAGGAGTGTGCGCACGCGGCGCCGCCCGGCCTGCCGCCCGCGCACGCTGTGCCCACGTACAAGTGGATGCAGGTTAAGAGGAATGTGCCTAAACCATCAGGTAAGGACTCCAGCTCATTGTGATTGAATTAGTTACACCTAAATTTTAGGCGTTACTTTGCAGATATATAGCCACTATCCATTGTACGTAAGGGCTTTACAAATTTTTATGACAGCTCAAAAAAAAGGCTGATTAAATTGCCTTTTGTATTGTGTGTGTGTGTCTTTCGTGTTTTAAAGTAAAGTAAAGTAGTAAAAGAATTTCTTGGTGGACGAACCGACTGAATTATCCCACGATGGAACCTTTACACATAAAAAGTCATAATGACATCGCATTGCTTGACAAGAGAATTAATGATGTAATTTACTGCGTAAACGTACTATTTCGCGAATTCCAGGAAAACAGTCCTAAAAGTGGAGGAAAACAAACAAATAGGAGAAATTAAAAATTAATTTAAACATAGGTAGGTACATGTATTATATATACATACATACATAATACATACATACTAATACACAGAATGATAAAATACTAAACGTGGAAATTATAATAAAAAAAAAGGAATAAAGAAGCGAAAGTAGAGCGAAAATCAGGTAAGACAGAGATAAATACTTAGAGAGCCTTGATGAGATTAAATTAGTGGCGAAAATAGACAATGGTTATATAATATATTCAATTATAATTTTCGGTAAAACTAGGTATTTATTAATTAGACCAACTTTACAGACTGGTTCAGGTCAGGTTAAGTACTTAGGTTTATTTAAAAACAATCCTGTTATGTTTAGAAAATTGCATATAGGTATATATGCATTTTGTTCTCTATTTTTGACCTCATCTAAGCTACTTAATTTTACTTACTAGACCTAAGATTATTTCATGTTTTTATCAGGTACCTTACTTTTTTACAAGAATTGAATTGAATAGTGGAGAGACAATAATGGTTCGCCATTGTGATAGAGTTATAGGCACAATGATCTAATAACAAAAAATAAAAAGTTAAGTAGGAAGAAGGTAGAGGGTAGGGTTGTTAATTGAAATGAAGAATTTCGTTTTAAAAAGATGAAAAAAATTCAACTGCAAAAATAAACAGGAGTGAAAGCAATAAACGAAATGACTAAAATATTGATTTATAAAGATGACGCAAAATTGTATTCCTTCCAGTATTAAGATAACTGTAAGTTTCTTAACTCATTTCTAATGTAACATCAGATAAATCTGTGGTCTACCACCCTAGAGCTGATAATCGTTTGCATGACATAAAACAATAATGCCAATGATACCTAACTAAAAACTGCTATAAAGTGGAAATCGCTACCATGGTCTGTATTTCCAAATACATACAACTTAGGGATCTGCAAGACTAGAATAAATAAGCTGTTACTGAACCAGTGAGAACCAGAGGGAGAGGTCAGTCATGCGTCAGTTTTATGAAATAACCTAACCATGAAAAAAACATTTTTAATACCAGCTTTTTTGCTGATTGTTTTTTTTTGTTAACTGTACTTGCATTGTCACCCAAACTAAATATGCATACGAAATTTCAAGTCGATGCTATTAACCGTTGAAGAGTACCGTCCTGCGGAGACGATTCTGGCTGGACTACTAGGATGTCACTACCAGATTATTGTATTGTCACGCGTTTTACATAAGTATTCCAAACTTCAAGTCAATCTAACTACTGGAAGTTGGTCAAATTTAACTTGCAAAATTTGATTACAGGCAGACAGACAGACAGATAGACAGACAATGGGACAAGCGAAACTAAATCAAAGCTTGTAAAAAGAAATGTTTAACACAATTTGTAAACATATTTGTGTTTTATTGACTTGAATAAAACACAAGACTATAATAACAATCGAAAATAAAACCTAGCATTTGGAATTCGTTTAAAGTACGAAACATTTATTTGACACAGCCGTCCGTCGGAGTGTTTATAAAGAACAAAATTCACGTAACAAATAATTCACAGAGTTAATTAACCTCAGCTAGCTCCCTCGCGGAAAACGGTCGTGCGTGCTCGCTCAGATAATACGCACGACAGTGAAAGTGTTCCCTAAGCATTTAACTATGCTTTAATAGAGAAAAAAATGTTGAAACTATAACTGGATTCTTGGCAATACCATTCATATGGCAGGATACACATGTATGGTTTTCCATCGTATTTTATCGAAAAAGTTCTTATATTTATGATAGGTACTCTCTCAATCGCGGTGGATGCGGAAAGCACAAGACCGGTCTGAGTGGAGAGTCTTGGGGGAGGCCTATGTCCAGCAGTGGACGTCTTTCGGCTGACATGATGATGATGATGATGATGGAGACTCCCAATTGGCTTCAGGGCCCATCGTACAGCCGTACATTTTTCATTTTGACATTTGACTCTTTATTTATAAAGTTTCGTATTAATGGTCATGAAAATGCACTGATTTAATACAATAATTGATTGACACTTCTTTGTGCTGTCGTATTTCGGGAGATACGACTTTTTCCTATGGAAAACCATTAAACCGCATTCACACTATCTGTCGTGGTGTGTTGTGATGCTCTCTGTCTCTCTCTCCCTCTCTCTCTATATAGTTTTGATGCGACACAACACAAACTGTCGTTTTAAGGGGATATCCCATGCCCCAATGACCTTCGATCTGAATTCCTTAGTTTACTAATGATTTTTGTAGCTTATTATATAGTATCCCATATTTACTTCAAAGTTCATTGTTTTCGAGATATTTGGCATCAAAGTTGAACAATTTTAGGCCAAAAAACTGGTTTTCTGGCCATAACTTTTGTGTTAATTAGTTTCAAACGAAAACCCTCGACCAGTTTTAAAAGACGTCAAAGACGAACCCAAATGTGTAGATTTCGTATATGTTAGATCTTTCACGTTAATAGAAATACGAAATAAGTGTTTTTTCAGACAATATTAAAAAAAAACATACAAAATTAAGTATTGATTTTTTTCAAAATCCGGTAGACAAAAATGGAGATAAAAGATTGAAGAACCGATAGCCGTTAGACTTATAATTCTATCAGTAGTGCAAAAGTAGGAGATACGATTCAAAACTTGTCAATAATCGATGAAAACCTCGGGTAGCCCCTTAATACAATGCATCAGATATATATGAACGCAACCATAATAATATAAAATGTATGAAACCGATACCGCTTTGATGCGTCACGACACAACACGACATATAAAATAATGTAAATGCGGCTTTAGGTACGCACTACATATATCTGTATGGACGAGGGAGCGTCTTCACTCTTGAGTATACTTCGTTTTTTTAGCATTAGAAAGAAGTTAAGCGATCTAGACGAATCTTTTTATAGAAAAACACTTTTGAAAAATGAGTTACATCAAATATGTAACAATCAGCAAGGACATATGATCATTTACCTACATTCTTTTTGTATCATCAGTACTATTACTGTTTTTTAAAAAACGTTTTTCAAGAAAAAGACTCGTCAAGATTGTTTACACTTTTTCTAATGCTAAAAAAAACAAGTATAGTTATTAGTATTTCATTGGTCCGCACGAAACAGTTTGCTTCTAATTCATAATGAGATACGCTCCCATCGTCTGTATTTCCAAATAAATGCAACCTAGAGCTGTTCAAGACTAGAGTGAATACGCTGTTACTGAACCAGTGATATACTTTAGCCGCATCTGCACTTTTCATCGGGTGGGATAGAGATCAATCACCGGTCTGTTTTAGGTAAAAATAAAATATTTCGAGCCATTGGCCTATAATAAAATTAGAAAGAAAGAAAGAAAATGTATATTCGCAATATACATTAACTTGAATTTAGGTAGCATACATCAGGTACATAACTTAATGTTTAAGTAAACTTATAGCTAGCCGAAAGGGCTGGCAGCTCAGCAATGCTGAGGTACGGAAGCACAGCGCTGATTTACAGCTGCAGCCATTTGGCAAAGGAAAGAAAAAAAATGGCGCATGCCTATTTGACACCTTAAAAATATGTTATACATACATATATGTTATATTTTATGTGCCGTCTGACGGAGATTCTGCAAAGGGATAAGTTAGCCTTTGTACATGATATGTACAGTCAAGGGCAAAGATATCGACACGGCCAAAGTTACAAAAATATGTATACACGACTTTATGCACTTAACATTAAGGCCGTGTATACATATTTTTGCATCTTTGGCCGAGTCGATATCTTTGCCCTTGACTGTACAAAGGCTAACTTATTAAGTAGGTATAGAAAGGTATAAAAAAGTTCTAGCAAAATGAGAGTCGAGCTCGCGCACTGTGATGCCCTGATGGTACAAGTTTCCATACAAATTTTTAGGTCTATGAATTCCGTTCCGTACAAACAGAATCAAAGAAAAAAGCGTACAACTTCGGTCGGTCGAATAAAAAAACCAAATGAATCACACGAACGCAAATAAACTTAACATTTATTAATCCTATCAACCGTTACCCAAAAAACAAAACAATGTGTCTATGGAACGTTTTAATAGACAGCCGGCAACGTCCATCGTAAATCCGAGTGTTTTGACGTTTGACGTAAACGGTGTCAAAGGTTCCTTGACCCCATGTCATGTAGACGCTGGGAGCAAATAATTTGACGTTTTAAACATCAGAGATGAGGCTAAATGGTAGCGTGAAGGCTTTCGCTTGACGGATGATTTGATTATCTTTGCTCTCATAGTTTTAATGGGTAAAGTCGCTCGTACATGTAAAGTCACGTGACCAGCACAATATCTGACACAACACAGCGTGCATAAATATCTTATGTATACGACTCTATTTCTAGGGCCGGAAGGACGTGTCAGATATTTTTGCACGCTCCGCCGTGGGAGATGCCTATGAAATGAACGCAGGTGGCTGTACAATTACTGGTAATAAGGCAATAATATCTTCGCTCTACCGGCCTACGAATAGAGTTACGTCAGATGTTTTAAGTGCTACTCATCATCATCATCAGCCTATGTTCGTCCACTGCTGGACATAGGCCTCTCCCATGGCACGCCACTGAGCACGATCCTCGGCTACTCTCATCCAGCTATTGCCAGCCGCCCTGCGAAGATCATCGCTCCACCGAGTCTGAGGACCTCCTACGCTACGTTTGCCGATCCGTGGTCTCCACTCAAGAACTCGTCTACCCCAACGGTTATCGGTTCTTCGGGTTATATGGCCGGCCCATTGCCACTTCAGCGTGCTAATGCGGTGGGCTATGTCGATAACTTTGGTTCTCTGTCGGATCACTTCGTTACGAATTCTATCTTTCAGAGAAACTCCGAGCATAGCCCTTTCCATAGCACGTTGAGCAACTTTAAATTTGTGGACCAGCCCTAACGTGAGCGTCCATGTTTCGGCACCGTATGTCATGACGGGTAGGACGCACTGGAAGTGCTACTTATTATCAAATATTATTGCCGCAGACTGAACTACAGACTTAGGACACTACAGAGTGCAACTTCAAACCATTAAGCCGTAGCTAAGTACACTTATCTGATTACTTATTTTGTAAAATGGAATGGATCCGCTGCGTGATTCCCAAAACAGGGCCCTTACTACGAAGTGCAAAATTCTAAATTCGTATCTTGCCGTCCCGCTGACGCTTATATTATTTAATACGAGAGCGAGAGGGACGGTAGGTACGGTACGAACTTCTATTTTCGTAGCAGCGCCAGGATAGTATGTACTTTCTTTAAAGAAATAAGCCTCTCGCACATTACCATAGCAAAGCAGGAGTCAAACGTCCGGATTTATATTCCACCGAAATACGGTTTAGGCGTTGCGTGCAATTACAAAAACAAACAGAGATAAACACGGGGATTAGTGAGACTGTGTCGCGTGACCCTCGATTTATTAAACTGTGGTATTTTTGACCGAAATAGTCATATTGAAAAACGATTCGGTGGCTTTGAATTTTGTAAGTTTTGCTGGAAATAATCACACTACCGGCCTTAATTTTATCAGGGGGACTACTACGAAATTCGAAGTTCGTATCGTACCGTCCCTCTCACTCTCGTATTGAATACAATAAGCATCAACGGGACGGCAAGACACGAAGTTCGAATTTTGCAATTCGTAGTACAGGCTACATATAGGTACAAAGACTCTTTATTGAAAATACAAACTGAGACATGGATGCACAGAACAACCAGAAAAAGAGACCGGCGCTGGGAATCGAACCCAGATCCTCAGCATTCCGTGCTGCGTGCCATACCCCTACACTACCACTGGACCCCAAATATCCAATCATACTCTTTATTGTACACCAGAAATAGTAAGCGATACAGAAAACAGATACACAGAGATAAAATTACAGGGTAAGCAATAGCCGGCCTTATCGGGGCTTATATTGGTACTAATGGCCCTTAAAGTTGAAGACCTTGCGAGCTCGTGTTTGCATGTTTGCGTTTTGTTTTCTGTTTTAAACTGTTAATAATTGTGTAAAATTATTGTTTTAAAACATATTACGACCTGTAAAAGTACCCCTGATTTTATGTAAGACTTTTATTGACTTTAGAACAAACTTTGTGTCGCCACAATCTTGATAGAGCGGCCGCGGTCGTTGGTTGAGAATTAGAACTGCATCTTCATTACAACTTTTTTTTTATGTTAGAGGCCATACAAACGAACTAGTGGGTCACCTGGTTATGGGTTAATACAAGCGCACGCACACATAGCGCCGCGCGCACAACTGAGTTGAACTATCTGTAAGTGATCACCACTGTTCACAGACTCCCGCAGCGCTTTATGCGATGCCAGTGCGTTGTCGGCCCTGCAGAAAATTGTACACTCGCCTCTTAAAGGTCTTAACTCTATGGGAAGATCCCAGCGGGAAACTCGTTCCAGATTTTAAAAGTCCGTGGCAAAAAAGACCGCTTAAAACGCACCGTCGAAGACTGCCATTCATCAACATGATGTCCATGAAATTAACGCTTACAACGGGTGGATCGGTAATGGAACCCCACAGCTGGAAAGAGGTCAAAGAGTTCCTCTGAGCATTCCCCGTTGTAGATCTTTCGTGTAAAAATAGTGTAATAGTTTCCAATTGTATCCCACACAGCAAGTATTGGAGTCTGGAGTTCGTATTTGGCACTATCTAAAAGTTGCTGCTGTCCACTCTCACGTGAGGTCCCTTAGCAGCCTTTCGCGACGCTCACGGGAAGCTATGGGTCCGTCCAATTCTTCACCGGCCACGTCGTAGCTCCTTTCATCATCAGCTGGAAGACGGAAACTGTTAAACAAAGGTTTCCCCTTCGAAACGTCACGATTAAAGACAACAGGCCACCGACATCCACCGGTTGTACTCGCAATGTACCTAGTAACGTCAGCCCATTTAATGGGAGCCTTACTAACGCTATGTCTTCCCTTCACCAACAATCCAACAATTTTTTTATTTTTTTTTTATTTGACTGGATGGAAAACGAGCAAATGGGTCTCCTGATGGTAAGAGATCACCACCACCCATAAACATCTGCAACACCAGGGGTACTGCAGACGCGTTGCCAACCTAGAGGCCTAAGAGATTGTACCTCACGTGCCAGTAATTTCACCGACTGTCTACTCTCCAGCCGAAACACAACAGTGCAGCACTGCTGCTTCACGGCAAGGATTAGCGAGCAAGATGGTGGTAGCAATCCGGGCGGACCTTGCACAAGGTCACCACACCTGCAATTATCTGCTGTTCGAAATTCAAACATTACATGGTCACATGTGATTAAAATGTCATTAACTGTCAAAATCAAAATCAGAGCAATATTCTAGCTGTTTCCATGTTGCAAAGGTATTCCATTTCCACGACATTTCTTACACATTGTATGTTCCATAAAAGTGTTGCTGGTCGCTAAAACTTGTGTATTTTATAGTTTTTATTACTCCCTTGATTGTTACAGTTGTTAATATGAAACGTGTCGTGCAAATTAGTGGAACTTCGTGGTTTATTATTTTTACTGCTTGAAGTTGAAGGCTGTAGGTACCATCAGCCAAATATGTGGTCTACCACCCTAAAGTTGATAATTGTTTGCATGTCATAAAAACCTACCCTGTACCCTAACCTGTAATCTACCTATGTATAGTTCGATATTGTGTTTTTTGTGTTATGGTGAAAATAAAGTTTTAATCAATCAATCGATCAATAATGCCAATAGACGTGTCTGTCAACTTGAAAGTTCGACTTTAGCGACATATTCATTTGATATGAACTTGTTTAAAAATTAATATACCACTTATTCAGCTGATTTTGTTGTTGTACTGTAATTGTGTATCTGTAATCAAATAATTAGGAGCCTAAGTGGTCGCCATGGCCGAAATATTTTGCAGGTGGTAGGACCTTGTACCGCTAATTCCTGCCGTGAAGCAGCAGTGCTTGCACTGTTGTGTTTCGGCGTGGAGAGTAAGACAGCCGTGAAATAACTGGCACTTGAGGTATTCCATCTTAGACCTCTAGGTTAGCAACGCATCTGCAATCCCCCTGGTGTTGCAGGTGTCTATGGGCGGTGGTGATCTCTTACCATCAGGAGACCCATTTGCTCGTTTGCCATCCAGTCAAATAAAAAAAAAAATAAAAAAAAAAAAATAGGTCGGATAATCATCATCAATATCATCATCACAATCCTTGGCTTGGACCTGTAGATACAGAGTGTTGATTTAAATCCTTTGTTCTCCGTTCTGTCCTAAGTTTATGGGAATCTGAAAACGTAATCAGTTTTTTGTGTGGTGCTTGTGATAGTAGGGAATGTGACATACGCCTTGTCTGATGTTCTGATGTGCAAGGGAAAGAGGGCGAGTTCCACATTACCAAATAATATGCGTCGCTATGGTGCACATTTATAGCGGAGAAGGAAGGCAATAGTTTTTTAAATTATTCTGAGACACAATTGGGTAGACTTGTGGGTAAAAAAAGTTAGAAAGGAAGTGGGGGGGTCCGTGACGTCACGCGAAACTTCAACTGGCTGCATATTCAGTATTTTTTGTTTAATCATCAAAAGAAAAAATACGCGTCCAACATTTTCTGATAATCTAATTAATGGACTAATAAGAATTTTTGAGCACAATAGCCTATTAGCCCTTCCATTACACATCTCATTGGGACAACTTAAAGTCTCTACAACCTTTTTTCACCAATCTCGATCCTCGTCCGCAAAACGTCACGCTAAGGGAATTAATATCAATAAAGCAATAAAGCGAACTCATGAGTCACGCCGCGGACCCGGTCGCAACTAGTGGGGGGCTGCGCCAGTCAGCATGACTCGAGCGAGCCAACCAGGAGGCGAGATCGCACGCGGATTTATTAGTTTGGGACACTGTGTACAGTAGCTTTTGCTGACTGCACTCTACAATTTATAGATATTTTATACGTGGTCAAAGTTAATGTCAAAGTTAAACCTGCTCAAGGTTAATGGTACAGTCAAGTGTAAGAATATGAACTTATTCAAAGTTTCAAAAATAAGTACCACAGACTCTTATTCCGAGGCAATAAGGCCGTAGTAACATATTTTTGAGTGGTTCGAATAGGTATTTATTTTTGCACTTGACTGTACTTATGTACATACTATATACTCCTTAGTCCTTGCCGCGTATTCTTCTTCACAATGACGGTCTTTCCGAAAGCGTTGGTAATATAAAAATAATTAACATGTAAAAGAGCTCTTTACCGCCTTCCGGCCATATCAAGTTACTAGTTTATTTTAACTATATATGTTACCTATTATTAATCATCATCATCATCATCCCAGCCTATATACGTCCCACTGCAGGGCACAGGCCTCCCCTCAGAATGAGAGGGCTTGGGCAGTAGTTCCCACGCGGGCCCAGTGCGGATTGGGAACTTCACACACACCATTGAATTGCTTCGCAGGTTTGTGCAGGTTTCCTCACGATGTTTTCCTTCACCGTAAATCTCTCGTGGTAAATTTTTAAATGTAATACCGCGCGTAGAATTTCGAAAAACTCATAGGTGCGAGCCGGGGTTGGAACCCACGATCCTCTGCTTGAGAGGCCATAGGTCAAACCACTAGGCCACCACGGCGACCTATTAATATACCTATACCTATTAATATTAGTTAGTTGTAATTTTAATTGTGAGTTTATTATTTAACAACTTCATCCGAATAACTTAATTGTAACATACAACTGAAAGTTTAATTGCGTTTGATTAAACTGAAAACGATTTAATTGCAACTTATTGATTAAATCAACTAATTCATTGAAAGATTAATAGATTAAAGCCAAAACTGCGCAGTGTAGCACGATTATTCTTGCAGGTCTAAGTTAGCTTACGGTCTTTTAAACCAACCAAATACGCCTACAACACGGTCTTTCACAACTCCTGAATTTGCCATATGCTATGTATTCATAATGAAATTACATATACCTAGATATAACAGCCAATGCCTACCTTTGACTATATAAATACTACTACTCTGTCAAAGATGCCTACCTTATAAAAAAAAATCGGCTGAAAATTTAATTTATAAATGGATTTTCTGTCGTAGATTTTCTGTTATAAGTAGTTCAAGGTTAGTCATATATTTTAAAGTTTTAGTTTTTTTTACATTACATTGTATTTTATGATGAATAATGATACCCTAAAACGCTTTTCTCTATGCAGTAAGTATTGCGTGTGACGTCACTACTATTCTTTCTGTCAAATCTTGAATTTTTAACCTTTACAACTCTGTTACACATAAAGCTAGCCTAAAAGTGGTTGTCCCACATAACCCACATTACCAAGCTTTTATAAAATTTTAATATCTCGTTGCTAAATTTCAACCGCGTATGCACAAAAAGAGACCACACGTGAGGCGACCGCGGGACGGATTCCTGATGCTATCAATTCTATGCACCACAATGTGACGGCAGTCGGGACGAGTCTCGAGGGACCGAGAACGAAATATCACGAATTGGACTTTATTTTTGAAGATACAGCAACGTTATTGAAGCGATATTTGTTTGTGGGATGACGTTTGGAATTCTGTTTGTGTTGGTTTTAAGGGTATTGTGGTTGTGATTTTTGCGGATGATTTGATGTGGATGTTGTGGCTTAAGTGCGGTGTCAGGATGTCGCGGCGTAAAGTTGAAGTATTATTTGGAAGATGACTACTGTGGAACAGTTTACCGATTGGGGATAAAATTCCTCGTGGCGATCACGAAACGGAAGACAGGTGGTAGGACCTTGTGCAAGGTCCGCCCGGATTGCTACCACCATCTTGCTCGCTAATCCTGCCGTGAAGCAGCAGTGCTTGCACTGTTGTGTTTCGGCGTGGAGAGTAAGACAGCCGGTGAAATTGCTGGCACTTGAGGTATCCCATCTTAGGCCTCTAGGTTGGCAACGCATCTGCAATACCCCTGGTGTTGCAGATGTTTATGGGTGGTGGTGATCTCTTACCATCAGGAGACCCACTTGGTCGTTTGCCATCCAGTCGAAAAAAAAAACGAAGCATTGGCAGGCCTTCCATTAGATGGACTGATGACATCGTGAGAGTTGCGGGGACAGGTGAATGCAAGTGACGAGTTGTCGTTCATTGTGGCGTTCTAAGGGGGAGGGCTTTGTTCAGCAGTGGACGTCTTCCGGCTGATGATGATGCTAGGCATCAGAGTGACTGTTTTGCTAAAAATATGCCACACGAAGTTTAAGTAAGTTTTTGTCTCTTTCCATTCAATTATGTTTCGGTCCTCGTTTAGTCAGTAACGGCAACGGGATTTGAACCCGAGAATCTTGTAGGTTGTTTCCATACTCTTCGCTAGTCATACCGTAATTTTTGTTCGAATCATCGTTTGTCATAATTTTTTCCCACCGAAACCTTACTGTTTTCTGATTGTTTTAATAGTCATCCTATAGAAAACTATAGGTTAGGTTAGGTTTGTTTTATAACAATTCTGAACAATAATTTTATTCAGAGAAAAAAAATTATGACAAATGATCATTCTGACAAACATTAATTCGGACTTTCAATAAGTATGCGAACCGATATGGAGCCGCTATCAACAGCGTCGCAATCCGAAAACATTATAAGCGCTTGCTTGCTCGTTTGGATTATTCTTATTATACCTGTGTGTGTTTTTTCAACGATCCTAGTAACAGTTTACCTAATAAAAAGTCCAAAGGTCAAAGTTAAAACTATACAACGCTTTTTAAAATATAAATTTCTTACTAAAATTATTCGCTGTTAAATCTTAATAAAAAGTTATCGCCTAACTTAATACCTTTAAACTAACGAGACCTTCTCTGTCAACCGGCCACTTAACGCACTTTATTGATATTTAAAAAAGGTCATTACCACCGACCACAACATTCTCCATCCTGCTCATTGTAGTACAAAAGAAGTGAGATGAACAATTACTTAATAAGTTAAGGTGGAATTCCGATGGTAGCGACTACGACTGGCGACCCACTGTTTGGTATAACCTAGATTTATTTTTCCTGTAATTAGTGCGTATAATTTGTTGTAAATAAAAAGATGAGTACTCAAAGGACACAAAAAAAGGAAAAAGAAAATAAAGGAATAAAACGAAGAAAAAGAAGGGAAATTTTTCATATACATCTTTTTCTGCTCTGCTTACTACATATTGTGGATTCAATAAAGAGTAATGGCATTGTATTGTATTAAAAGGAGATGGGAACAGTTCATTCTTGTATAGTTTTGGAAAGTAATAATTTTTAGTGCTAGGGCATTTTTACTTTAAATGACGCAAACTATTTTTTTTTTCAGAATTGGGTGATCCTGGGTTCTCCGTACTCAGCATCACGAGCACTATTGATTTTGACGAAGAAAAAAACGTCCCAAATTTTCCATAAAATTTTGTGTCCATTTCGTAACGACCCATATATAAACTATATGAAAAAAAGTCACAAAACTGACAAAAAAAATCAGGGACACTTTTTTTCTTCGTTTAAATCAATAGTACTCGTGATTCTGAGTAAGAGAATCCAGAATTACCTAATTCTGACAAAAATAGTAAAAATGCCGGCTTAGTAGATTTACTACAGAAGACGGTCTAGGGAGGATTCTCCGTTGTGGCACGATAAGCATGCCCATAACCTCAGATGATAGAAAAGAATACTCTATAGTCTGAGCCCATAACCCTAATAGACTTGTGACGACACACTTTCACGGTCTATTGGGAAATAAGGAATTGATTCGGGTGCCTGTACCTACCTCGAACTTTTTTGAGGACTGAGGGGCTACTACGGAACTCGCAAATCGAAGTTCGTATCGCACTGTCCCATTCACTCGCGTATTAAATGACATAAGTGCCAGCGGGACGGCAACATGCGTAGTTCGAGTTTTGCACTTCGTGGTATAGGGCCTGGATCCGCGCCTGACGACGGTGTAGTCGCGTATATCGGCGTCGCACCTTAAGCTGGCACAGCCGAATATTGGAAAGCGGCGTCACGTGATAGCGCCGGGCGGGGGTTGCGTGCGAGATGGTGCGATAGCTGGCCCCCGGTGGACGGTTGTAATCGGTTTAGTACTGACTTTGACGCGTGCCGCAAGCCAGAGGCGAAAGGCCGGGTGTTGAATGTACGAGTAAAGGTGCGACCAAACTGCTGGTTAAAAAACGGTGACGGCACGGAATCGCAGTGACGCACCTTATGCGTGCCGTTTTTTTCGCATGGTCTCCACACCGCTGCTTAAAATACGGAATCGCAGTCACTTTACCGAACAAAAGTCTTGTCGTTTACGGCCCGTCACTGCGATTCCGCCCGTTTGCGTATTTTAAGCAGCGGTGTGGAACGCATGCAAAAAAAACGGTGCATATACGGTGCGTCACTGCGATTCCGTGCCGTCACCGTTTTTTAAGCAGCGGTTTGGTCGCACCTTAAATACCGAGCGCTGGCCATCAATAGAATCCATAGGCTGTGCTATTTTATATAAAGAACGGCTGTTACTGTCTTCCGTTTGGTTTTCTCAGAACGCGTCATGTTTTACATATTGTTTTTAAGAAATGTTATATGTATGTTTTTTTGTTATGTATCTCTTCACGTCTAAATCGCTGAACTGATTTAGATGAAATTCGGTATACAGATAGTTTGAATCCCGGGAAGGACATAGCATAGTCTTTATCCCGGAAAATTGCATAGTTCCCGCGGGAACTAGCGATAAACGAAGTCTACGTGGACGAAATCGCGGGCAACAGCTAGCAGTCACGACTTTTTTTAACTGATGTAGTGATTCTATAGTAGACCTACATGAGAGTCATAAATTTTATAATTTTATTTAGTACTGCAAAGACACAATCGCTATTCCAGAGTACCTACAAAATATCAGTTCAACTTAAAAGTTCATTTTCTATTATTTCTGTGCGCTGTAATAATATTGTCCAAAAAGGTTAGCCTAGTTTAGATTTTCAATTAAAATTAAGTTAAATTAAGTTGCGTGACCGCAAAGCGAACGGTTCGAAGTGGTCAATCGAGTGTCACAAGCTAATGCAATTTGCATGATTTTCCTTGCAAGCCTAAACTGAGCTTTAAACGCAAAATACCCACGTGGCTGCATACGAACGACATCATGAAACGTCATTTGAAACTCTTTAGAGGGAAATGTTTCACAAATGTCCAGCTTTAAGCAATCATCATCATCATCATCCCAGACTATATACGTAACACTGGGCACAGGCCTCTCCTCAGAGTGAGGGAACTTGGGCCATAGTTCCAACGCAGGCCCAGAGCGGATTGGGAACTTCACACACACCATTGAATTGCTTAATAAGTTTATGCAGCTTTCACGACATTTCTCGTGGTAAATTTCAAATGGTAAATTTTAAATTTCAGCGGGCGCGGGACGGGGTGATGTTCCTATACAGCCACTGTAGGCCGCGCTCCCGACCCGACCCGCTCCCGACACTGCCGTCCTGTGTCTTTCGCGCTTTAGTCTCCCATAACTTGCACCACCCGCGGCTCTCGCCTAATGCAGGTGACTTGCAAGCGCTGACTAAACCACTTCCCAGGACTAATGACCGCTTTGCCAACTTTACTTAAAAGCTCTCCACTTGTAACTAAAGCTGAATTTCAATAAGCCTAATTATGAGCTTTTACATTTTAATTGATTCAGTATAGCTTAATTTATTCGCATGGTAAGATGACTCTTACGACTCTAGCGCCACTCGGAAGAAATTTGGAACTTTTATTAACCGCTTACCGGAAGCTGTGGTGGCTTAGTGGTTTGACCTATAGCCTCTCAAGCAGAGGATCATGGGTTCATACCCGGGCTCGCACCTCTGAGTTTTTCGAAATTCATGTGCGAAAATACATTTGAAATTTGGTTCTCTATCGTTTGCCCGAATTTCATATGCCCGAATGTATCGTTTTCTAGAATTTTCATTTGCCATAAAGTAATTTATTTCTGAAATAGTAATTTCTTCAAAGTCGATATTAAACTAACCTAACCTAACCTACTGCATTCTATATAATGACATTTAAGAAAATCCTGATAACAGCACTGTTCTATATATTTTATGGCAAACGTTGGTATAGCCAGTGAAATTCGGGCAAGTGAAGGTAAACGTTGAAATTTACCACGAGCTTTACAATGAAGGAAAATGTCGTGAAAGCTGCATAAACTTATTAAGCAATTCAATGGCGTGTGTGAAGGTGAAGTTCCAAATCCGCACTGGGCCTGCGTTGGAACTATGGCCCAAGTTCTCTCACTCTGAGGAGAGACCTGTGCCCAGTGTTACGTATATAGTCTGGGATGAAGATGATGATGATTGCTTAAAGCTGGACATTTGTGAAACATTTCCCTCTAAAGAGTTTCAAATGACGTTTCATGTGTTTCCTGTTTTTTACATCTCATAATAGTATTTTATGCAACAGTTGTATAACAGGGTTCAAAAAAGGTGAGTGGCGTGAGTTACGATCGACGAGTATCGTAAGAAAAAGACGCCACGAGCTTTTTTTGACTTACTTATACAACGTTGCATACTATACTTTTTCTTCGACTGGGTACTTATTAATCACAATACAAAATTAGAGAAAAAGTAAACTTTAAAAGAGAAGGTAAACAACAATAAACAAGTGAGAAATATGAAAATGACAAAATTTATCTAAGTTAAATTTTGTTTTTTAATAATGTGTACTTGCCTGTGACGATGTTAAAAATATGCATTAGGTACTTATATTGGCAGGCTATGGATTATGTTCGGAAAGTTTTTATTTAGTATAAAAAGCATATAAAATATGTAACTGGCTGCACCTAGCCTTACGAATTAAGAAAAAAAAAGTAAGTGGTTGCAGTATCGTTTTAGCAACATTACGATACAGTGCTGTTATGGGGAATAGATAGTATAGACTTTTCCAGAATCTTGTTATGTATCCTGTTATATTACTGTGCGTGATTAAGTAAATCACAGATTATAGTATAGGAGTAGAAAAATATTATTATACGTATAAAATGTTAAGATAAGAACGGATCTGTGGCGTAACACACGTAGGGAACTTAAGACATTCCAAAAAAGGTCTAATGAAAATGCCACCGTTAAGGAGATATTTCGAATTATCGTAGATGTTGATATTTAAATTTAATTTTGATTTTAAGCAAGTTCTGCCTAAAAAGCTCTACGCTCATGGAAAGTAGAATATTGTATAAATAAAATAAATAAATAAATATCAAGGGACAATTCACACCAATTGACCTAGTCCCAATGTAAGCTTAGCAAAGCTTGTGTTATGGGTACTAAGCAACGGATAAATATAATTATATAGATAGATACATACTTAAATAAATATTAAACACCCAAGACCCGAGAACAAACATTCGTATTTTTCATACACATATCTGCCCCGACACGGGAATCGAACCCGGGACCTCAAGCTTCGTAGTCAGGTTCTCTAACCACTAGGCCATCTGTTGGTCAAAATGTTTTCCTTCGCCGTAAAGCTCGTGGTAAATATCATGATGTGATAAAAGTTCCCGTGGGATTGCAACAAACGAACTCACGATAGACAAAGTCGCGGGCAACAAACTAGTTTACGATAAATAAACATTTTGCTCCACAACATCTTGTCTATTGTGGCCTAAATATTGGTCGTAGGCGGCGCGGGCGCATGACAGGAATGCGCACTTATCTCTTAATGACGCTTAATGCTGTCAGCAGCCTCCATTCACTTAGTAATCATTAGCCCAAGCTCATACTTAAAAAAAAACTATACCAGTAGCGTGGACAATGATGCTACTATAAAACACGATATCTAGAATTAATAAAATGTATTGTTTTCATATTCGTTAATAATGTATGTTTTATTTTTCAAAACGTCCGGGTTCGATTCCCGAGTTGAGTATAAGTTTTTTTTAAATGTATGAATGCAGTTTTTCTTGTTATTAAAATCGATGACATGGTTCCTAAGAACAGATCTTCGTATGTCTTATAGTTTCAGACTTTCCCATACTGACCGATCTAAATGGGCCACCCTGTATAGATAACTAGATAGCTTAGGACTAACTTCGACTGTTATATTTCTATTATTTACACGGGATCAGCCACTAAATATAGAAAATAATTGATGAATCAGACGTTATTTTGCGGAGATCCATATATGTATATGAACCAAAAATTACTTTGCTCACCTGCGACCGTTAAAAAAAAACATTAAAAAATTGTAATTGTTTAAATAGCTTAACCCCCCTGGTTCACCATCCATTGATTCAATTTATTTGACGGATAAATGTTATGCCGTCTCTGTTTGTTTTGTTCGAATAGACGGAGACGGCATCACATTTATCCGTCAAATTAAATTAACAATGGGTGGTGAAACAGCCCCTAAATCTAGAGTCATTTTTTTTATTGTATAGGATATAATACTATGTACAGTCACCAGGATTAATATCTGCCACAGCGGAGCGTGCAAAAATATCTGACACGTCTTTCCGGCCCTAGAAATAAAGTCGTATCAGATATTTATGCACGCTTAGTGTGTCAAATACTGGTGCTGGTGACTGTACATGCAAAAATGATGACCAAGTTGTACTTCAAGAGGATTCTTATCAAAATTTTGTACTCTTAAAAACAGAAGAATTTCAATCCACCTTCTATATTTAATGGCTCACACGACCGAAGACACGGGTGAACAACAAACCACTATTAAACTAACAAACCATCCCACATGCTCTTATCAGGGCCCGATAACTCCCATTGTCTCGGTTTAGTCGGTTTAACCGAAGAGCAGACAGATTAGCGTGGGATGTTTGAATAAATCATTATTCCTCTAATCACTTGCAGTCAATTAACTCTATCGGATTTGGCCCAATATTTTAAGACAAAAACAAAGTGCTTCTGGTCTTCGGATTTACGAAGAATGTTTTGATTATGGAGAGACTGGCGTTATTTCTGTCATCATAATGGTTATCCCTGGGTTCAGGACTCCACTCAGATTTAATAGGTTTGAACTGTAGCTCCCACGCGGGCTCAGTGGGAATTTGAAAATATGGGTACTTCAAGTTCACACACACCATTGCATTGCTTTGCAGATGTATCCAAAGGCACGATGTTTTCCTTCGTCGAAATAGTTGAACTGTAATTTCGCTCAGTAATTTCATGAAAACTCTTTTAGTTTCTTACAGATCCCTTAGAGTTTGGGTGCAAGCCACGACTCTTTGATCGAAAGACCGTAAGTTAAACCACCACTAATGAAGTCGATCAATGGCCAGTTTTTATTATAAATAATTACAATTACCTAGCTTGAATTGTTGTCCCACTGCTGGGCAAAGCCCTCCCCGTGTCCTCCATTCCTCCCGTTCCCAAGCAGCCTGAGGCCAGTCGTCAAGAAATACCTATCTACATTCAGGTCGTCCGCTATCTCCGTCCGGGCCTACCCCATTGTCGCCATCCGTCCTGTGGCACCCACTCTGTAGCATTTTTAGGCCAGTTTTATACAAAAAACATAAACACACACTTCTGCCGTCACCTCGCTACGCTCTACGCAGTTGAAAGTGTTCCAACCTTATCAATTCCTTCTGACGCTTAGCACTATCAGCAAGTCTCTAGCCTAAAGCGGCAATTACACTGAGTCGTTCGCCGCATGCTATGCGGCGACCACAAAAGTGTTAAGAACACGGTAGTCGGCCGCATTCGGCGAGCGACAGCTGCCACCGCCTTAATATGGCCGCCGCAGTAGACGGACAGACTAATGTAAAGACGACGTTCGTTCGCCGAAGTAGTTTGAAACAAATTCGGCGACCGCATCAGGTGAACGGTGAACGACGCAGTGTAATTGCCGCTTTACGTATCGTTATCAGCGATGTATATCGACCGATAATGGCCATTTGGCCGTATCTCCGCCACTTCTGGCCAGCACCTATCTTATCTAGGTTTAGCCACTCTATCAAACTTGATTTGGGTGAAAAACTAGATTTAAAGTGCCCTGACGATAATTGACAAGTTCCAGTTTATTTTGGATTAATCAAAATCAAAACGTTTATATTGCAATTAAGGCCTTGGTTAAGATCGCGGGATCGCGGTGGATGCGGAAAGCACAAGACCGGTCTGAGAGGAGAGCCTTGGGGGAGGCCTATGTCCAGCAATGGACGTCTTTCGGCTGACATGATGATGATGATATTGCAATTAGGCTGCAAAGGGCTCTTTTACACGTCACTTTTTAAACTACCAGTGCATTCGGAAACACCATCATTGCCATAAAGAATGTGCTGCAAGAAACTTGGCAAAAAGTTTTTTTTAACGAAAAATATACAGTGTGTTACCGCGCGGCAGCCAGGCTTTTTTATAGGGAGGGTAAAGTAACGTATTTCTGTAACTCAACATTGACACAATATGTTAGACTATCGCGGTCAGTACTAATTTTGTGATTTAAATTCGGGTATTGTTCCGAAACTGTGCCGAAATATCGAGCTGCTCTAAAACCAAGGTGCGCGGAACAAAACCCGAATTTAAGTCATAAAATTAACCATGACATTTAATTAATAAACTAAGATTCAGACTTATAACTTTCTAACAAAATTATGATTGCCAGCAATGTACAGCAAAGTTAAATTGACAAGCAATAATCAAAGTATCTTACTTGTGTCAATTTACTTTTCTGTACATTGCTGGTAATTATAATTTTGTTAAAAAGTGAACAAAGTCTGAATTTTAGTTTATTAATTAAATTAATGTCATTGTTAAGTTACAGATAAGACTGGCTGCCGGTAGCACACTGTATTACAAGTACAATTATCTCAACTATAAAGCATTAAATAAAAAATATACAGATAAAGATTATAATGTCTACTCTAAATTTTACACCTATTTAAATATGTAGAGGGTCCTGTACCTTACTCTAAATGTCAGGAGATTAGATCTACCAATCATGATAAAATTTAAATAAACTACGTTCAGAAAGTGTAAAATACCTCTACCGTCAAAAAAAATCAATTGGAGACGTAAAGACTTCTATATCGCATTTCTTCTAGAATGTCACCCGTAAAAAACATAAATCTTTCCTCTTCTTAAGTGAGAATCGAAAAAAAAGCATTGTACGGGCTGCTATTGCTCTTACACTAAGTAGAACTGTTTGTTGCTAAACTGTAGAGTCACTTTGTAATCAGAACTTACTGATAATCCGGAATAATAACTTTTATTGATGGTAAAGCGAGCACACATTACAATGCATTAATGAAAAACGTGAAACCTGAGCGCGCAATACGTCAATGTAAGTAGACCGTACAAGCATCATAATTTGATTATAATGAACTACTTAAAAGAATTTCTTTGCTCACCCGCGACCTTAAATTAAATTTCATTATATGAACCTCCGCAAAGTAACACCTGATTCAATCAATTATTTGATTATAATGTTTTAAACTTTCGTTTACTTTTGATATTTTTAACTATAGTTTGATTGATACAAACAAACAATATGGAATTTAGTGATCTTAAATAAAACTTTTGAATTTTGAACATGAAACTACCGTGAGACTCACTCATATTAAATATAATGACCCGGATAACTCACGTCTTAAATCGAGTTTAGCTCGACATGTTTCGGGCTAATCCGTAGCCCTTCGTCTTCGGAGCAACGCGACTCAGCGGCTGCTGCAACACGCGCACTGCGCGCCGCCGCTCTGAAACTTAAAACTAAACTACAACTAAAACTTCTAAAACTTTTGAACTCGGGAGACAGTCAGAGTTTCCGCGTATCTTCATTGATTTGATTACCCACACCCCCTACCATTGTAGGTATTCAATTGACCAAATTCCCGACACCCATTTTAATTTGTAAGCAAATACAATATTGACA
Organism: Choristoneura fumiferana; assembly: GCF_025370935.1. Lineage (NCBI taxonomy): Eukaryota > Metazoa > Arthropoda > Insecta > Lepidoptera > Tortricidae > Choristoneura > Choristoneura fumiferana. Next base: position 1,844,446 of record NC_133484.1, read on the forward strand.
TTGGCCTAGAGGTGGACGTTATTTCACGTCACCGTATACAGTAACTGGTGACGTGCTGAATAACCAAATCACTGGTTTCACGTCAAGCGACAAGTGGTGATTTTAGTAACGAGCTAGCCTAGCCTAGCTAGCCTCAACGTTACAGACGTCACGAGTAGCACAGAGTAAAAATTATAACCTTAAATTTATACAACGTCAAAGAATAGATTATGAAATTATTGACATTACACCGAAAAACGATGCTTGTGACAAATAACGTCATAGCTTAATAGCTTGTAACAAGTTACGTTAAATAGATACTAGTTTCATTTCTAATTCAGTTACAGTGACTGTCACAGAACGCGGCACTGCAGGAAGTGAAAGAAACTGGTTACTAAAATCACTGCTTTTAGTAACCAGTTACATGATTCTTGTCACCAGTTTCGTTTCGTTTCGCTCAAATCACGTAACGACCCACACCTACATTGGCCGTTTCGTCAGCTTAATTTGTCGGTCGTATCGCACGACAAACACCACGATTGTCCAATATTAGCTTTGTTGACTGATTTACGATGTACGATAAGTTCTGTATCGACGGTACGTGGCAGTTCATTTTGGAATCGCTGTGCACACAAGATATATGGAAGTATAGCCACGGTTTTGCTCGAGAATCTTAGACCTGCCATGTCAAATACCGTAGTTCTGTGATTGCACTAAATTCCCAGGATTAATCGCGGTAGTTCCTTTGGAGGAGCTATTCTAAATTCCTTCGAAGGAACTATGTATTGCGGTTTTTTTCGCACTTGTTCCTTCACCAAAGATGAAGGAAGAACTACGTTTATTTTTCGCTCTTGCTCCTTTGCAAGAACTGAAGGTGCTACTGCGAAAGGAACAAAGGCGAAAAATTTAACGCAGTTCTTCCTTCATCTCTTCTCTTGTGAAAAGAAACAGCAATAGTTCCTTCGAAAGAACAGCTAAAGAAACTACCGCCAATAATCCAATTACCATGGGAATACCCAAAAATTTTAAATTACAACGATTAATAAGTTTTAGGTAAAAATTTCATTTTTAATAAAAGCTTCTTGCTGACTGTACTTGCATCGTCACCCAAACTACATTTACAATACCTTTCAAGTCGATGCCATTAACCGTTGAAGAGTTCCGTCCTGCGGAGACGATCCTGGCCAGACTACCAGAATGTCACTACCAGATTACTGTATGTTGCTGGTAGTTTAAAAAATGACGTGTAAAAGTGCCCATTGCGGCCTATTTACTGAATAAATGATTTGAATTTGTATTGTCACGCAATTTACATAAGTGTGCGCAAATTTCAAGACAATCCGACTACTGGGTCAAATTTAACTTGCAAGATTTGACCCGCACATACATAGATAACCATGAGACAAGAGTTAAATAATAGTCTTTAAATTAAAATAGGGTAAGTCCACGGCTCGGATATTTTTGAAAGTTAATGATGTAATGTTTTGTCATGATGTATCGTTTGTCATAACTCTTTTTTCTCTGAATCTATTAACATTTCATAATTGCTATGAAACGAACTTAACCTAACCTATAGGTTTCTACAGAACGACCATTTAAATATTTCTGGGTTTTGTTAAGGATAGAATTTCAAAAAATCCTTTCTTATTTCTTGTTTACGTCCTAAAAACAACACCTGTGAAAAAGCAGCTTTCTAGGATCAAAGGTTTAGTATGGGCGTTGATGATTTACTGAAGCAGGTCTTCTTTTTTTGTAAAGGTAAACTATGGAAACGGTTATATTTTAGAGGAATAACCATTTAAAAATACATAACTATATAAAAGAAAAAAGTATATTCAACTACCCCGTACTTAGTCTAGTAATAAATATCGATGGTAGGTAAGTATAAAGATCTTTTTTTACAACTTCGCAAATAAAAATAACCAAAACCAATATCTAAAAATTCGCGTATCGTAATCAAGACAGCAGTGATAGGTGGCGAGTTAAAAATATTCCGTTTAGACAACAACTTAAGCGTCCACTGAAGGTGCGGCTTTAGATAGCGATAAGTTATCCTGTCTGGTTGCAGACGATTGTAATGTGCACTGGCTATGATTGACAAAAGTATATAATACTTGTAAATACTTTTAAACAAAATAAATAATAACTTAATATGTAAGTAAAGCTTATGTTATTGGTCTAGGCGACGGAACATACTTAAATAGATAGATATCTACATACTTTTGTACATATTTAACGCCCTCGATTCGAAAATAAACTTTCGTGTTTTTCGTACACAAATCTGACCCGAAGGAAGGGACTAAAGGCGTTAGTGTACCTAGCGAGAGGTCTCCGAAATGTCAAATGTCACTGTTTTTGGGTGAGCCACGCGGGTTTATTTATAATTAAAATAATTTTTATGAATATTTAGCAATAACTGAAATTAATTATTGCAAATATGAGTTACGGGCAATGAATGTCTGTGTTTTGAGACAGTTCTGTCTTTCGGAAAACTTAGTTCTCCATTTTTTCCGAACAAAACGAAACTACGCAATACTGTGGCATGCTCGATATTTTTATGGTACGGTTAATATGATTTAAATGTAACGCCCGTAATAACAAAATACCCACTATACTTTGCAGGACTTCTGTCTACAGTGGCGCCAACTGGTGAGCGTGAAAACGGTAGCCCTCATTCATTCTTTACGCGCTCGCGACAAAATCGTTCGCGCTCGCAGCGAACTCGCTATGCGGTCGCCTCGCTCTCAACTCGCCCGCAATCGCATAACCACTGGGCTTTTATGGTCGTATAAAACTTGTCAGTATGTTGGTCTGCCCGATCAAGGAATTACTTAGTTGTTGAAATAACATCAAAATCAAAGGTTTGTTTTGCATACATGCACGCTTCAGAAAGCTCATTTTATTTACATGTCTTCCGATTTTGAATCCGGCGCTTTCGGGGAGATCTTTACCAATACAAGAAGAGCTTAGCAACCGCTTCTATTAATATAGAAATAACAATACATAACAAGTTACAAGTAAATAGTATTAGTGAATTTCAATACTTAAGCAAGTCAAAGTGCAAACAGATTTGGGAGTCAATGTAACGGAGGAACTTAAATGGGAAGCGCACATAACAGGGATCACTAAAAAATCTAAATCCCTAATCTACCTACCTCATTAGGAAAGCCTTCGGAGTTTCGACACCAAAAATGATACTCAGCATATACAAATTATATGTTAGACCAAATTTGGAGTACACTTTTCAAGTCTGGAGTCCCTATTTTATAAAAGACATTGAACTGCTCGAGAATTGTCAACGCAGTTTCACCAAAATATCGAGACAATTAAGGAACAAGTCATATGAGGAAAGACTGCAGATGCTAAAGCTTACAACTTTAAAGGAACGCAGACAGCGTGGCGATTTAATAGAGATCTACAAAATCCTTACCGGGTATTACGACCTGCAGGAGTTCCATGACTTGTTCAATATTAGTAACAACACACGTCTGCGCGGCCACCAATTTAAGCTATCTACTGAACGATCGCACAACAATCCTCGTAAACATTTATTGTGTAACAGAGTGGTCAAGACATGGAACAAACTACCAGAACATGTAGTCTCAGCACTGAATGTGAACCAATTTAAGAACCGGCTCGACCAACATATTAACAATGCAAAGAATACTTGACCAAGGAACAGCTAGATACAGGCACCTATCAGTTGCTTGCAACTGCCTGCCTGATAATTTATATAATAATAATAATAATAATAATAAAAAATCGCTAATACTATTAGCCTGTAGGTAATTTGTTTTGCAATTGGGCCCTTTGTAAGTTAGTTACGTGTCCGTATAGATGACTTGACGTTCCATATTCAAAAGATGACTTATTCATTCTCATATCAATTCTGTGCTACTATATGATCGACGACGATGGCCAAGTGGTTAGAGAACCTGACTACGAAGCTTAAGGTCCCGGGTTCGATTCCCATGTCCGGGCAGATATTTGTATGAAATATTGGAATGTTTGTTCTCGGTCTTGGGTGTTTAATATGTATTTAAGTATGTATCTATCTATATAATTATATTTATGCGTTGTTTAGTACCCATAACACAAGCTTTGCTAAGCCTACTTTGGGAATAGGTAAATTGGTGTGAATTGTCCCGTGATATTCATTTGTTTATTTATATGTAACAGGTCTTCTTCTTGAGTTGTTTACAGACAGTCTTGCGGTTAGCTCATTTGGCTACCGATCACAAACGTAGCACAAATAATGCCACAGTTGTCAAACAGTCACAGAAACCTTAATAATATCAGAATTTAGCAAAACAAGCTTGAATTATTTCCCAAACGATTCCTTGGTAAAGCTGTAGCTCTACCTCCATCCACCATTTGGATTAAGGAACCCCTGAAATTTACCGATATTTTGGTAAAATAGTAAATTAAATTCTCCATTGGATAGATTCTCTTAATATTATAAATTGAAGCAAGTTTGTTTGTCCTTCTTTCACGTCAAAACGGAGTAACGGATCGACGGCGTTTTTGCGGAATTGGAGGGCCGGAGTGACATGGGTTGCTTTTTATCTTGAGAGCAAAAAATAATACAAGCGATACACAAAAATACTCTAATTCAAATTCTAATCGTTTATTCTGTAAATAGGCCGCAAAAGGCTCTTTGACACGTCATTAAAAAAAAAACAATTTTCAACAAAAACCATCATTGCCAAAAAGAATGCGCCACAAGAAACTTGACAGAAAGTATTTTTTTTTCAATATAAAATAAAATACATATAAACTACTTACAGTATACTAAAGTACGGTAGCCGAGCAGGAAGAATTTCGCGCAAAGACCTTCACTGCTTGTCTCTGTCACTCGCGTGTGAATATTTGACGTCGCATTCGTACAAACTCAAAACAACGACAGAGACACATACCCTTTTGCAGGTGGTAGGATCTTGTGCAAGGTCCGCCTGGATTGCTACCACCATCTTGCTTGCTAATCCTGCCGTGAAGCGGCAGTGCTTGCACTGTTGTGTTTCGTCGTGGAGAGTAAGTCAGCCAGTGAAATTACGGGCGGTGGCGGTTATTATGGGTGGTGGTGATCTCTTACCATCAGGAGACCCACTTGCTCGTTTGCCATCCAGTCGAATAAAAAAAAACCCTTTCCGGCTTTGTACAAGTATCGCAAAGTTTGTCAATTGTGCTTTGTTTCTTTTCTTTTCTACAATAAAGAGCTTACATACACACATACACATAGTGAAAGCTGTATGTAAGCCATGTATAAGGCCGTGTTGCACGACAGGGTGGCTGTGATCAATAAAAATGGTCTCGCCGGAAGACCAGCGCTGAATCCATCCCAGGAGTCCGCTTTTATGCTGAGGCGAGACCTTTTCGCTTACACGTACAGTCAAGTTCATAAACTTGTGAGCAAAAAAGCGTGTTCAGATATATTTGATCAAATTTTTGCTCAATTTATGAACTCGACTGTACAAATTTAATAATATTTATTTTTAATAAATATTCCGAGTGCAGAATGAATGCATCCGGAAACGCACCAAAGCAACAGACATCTTGATACGCATTGCACAACTGAAATAGAACTGGGCAGGGCATGTGGCACGCCGAGGGGATAACCGCTGGGCCCATAGAGTGCTGGTGTGGAGACCACGGACCACAAGAAGAAGTGTAGGCAGACCCCAGATGAGATGGTCTGATAATATAAAGAGTTACGCCGGACCGTACTGGCTCAGGAAGACGGAGAATACGGAGTGGAGGAGATTAGGAGAGGGTTACATCCAGCAGTGGATAGATAAAGCCTGAAAAAGAAAAAAGAAGAGAGAAGATTTTCAATATCTTATGTCATATTTTGTATTTCTACTATTTTTGTGATTTCTGTTTGTATCATGTGAATGTGTGTGCCGAATAAACTTTTTCATTCATACATTCATTCTTCGTGCTCGGCGACCATACTCCAGAAGTCGCTAGACTAATGTTAAGCCTCTAACCATGCTTCAAAAGTCAAAAAGTCAAAATATCTTTATTCAATTTAGTTTATTTATTTATTTGTATTTCTACTATTTTTGTGATTTCTGTTTGTATCATGTGAATGAGTGTGCCGAATAAACTTTTTTCATTCATACATTCATTCTTCGTGCTCGGCGACCATACTCCAGAAGTCGCTAGACTAATGTTAAGCCTCTAACCATGCTTCAAAAGTCAAAATATCTTTATTCAATTTAGGCTATAACAAGCACTTATGAATGTCAAAAAAAATCTACCACCGGTTCGGAAAAACCTCTGTTGAGAACAATCCGGCAAGAAACTCAACGAGGTATATTTTTTCATCTTAAATTCAGGGATGTTATTTATTCATGTTTTTCTATTATTTGGGCTGTTTCCTGGACAAAAAGATATACTATTTAGTCCGTCAGTTACATTATCATAAAATAAAATTTTGAGAAAAATAAATAATTATTATCATTAGACACTTGACACCAATTGACCTAGTCCCAAACTAAGCAAAGCTTGTACTATGGATACTAGGCAACGGATAAACATACTTATATAGATAAATACATACTTAAATAGGTACGTATTAAACATCCAAGACCCATACAAATATCTGCCCCGGTCGGGGATAGAACCCGGGACCTCAAGCTTCGTAGCATGTTCTCTAACCACTTGGCCATCCGGTCGTCATATTCGATATTCATTAGTACAGTCACCAGCACCAATATCTATAGAATAGAATAGAATAGAATAGAAATTACTTTATTCATCCACAACACAGAATAGCATAACAAGATTTAAAAATATACATATTATAATTATCATTCATTAAACTACAAAGTTAAAAACTATTGACTTACCAATCAAAATGTTTCGAAAAGAAGAAGTGAAGTAGTATTTAGTGAGAAATCATACAAAATTTATTGGATATATATATTATTATGCAGCATGCACATACCAACACAGGCGCACACATATGTATATGTATGTGTGTACGTACAGACTTACATAAAACCTATATATACATGTAAAAATACACAACGTGCAGGCCATGTGCTGTGGAAAGAAAGGGCGCTGACTCAGCAATAATGCTGTGGAGACCGCAGCGCTGATATTCTGCCAGAACCATCTAACACAACAAGCCTACATAAATATCTGATACGACTCTATTTCTAGGGCCGGAAGGACATGTCAGATATTTTTGCACGCTCCGCTGTGGCAGATATTAATGCCGGTGACCGTACCTACCTATTCTTGTGAACGTGTTTATAATATACCGAGGGGCAAAAAATCTGGTCCTCAAATGTATGTAGTAATAGGCAATTTGTAAGTAGAGTGGCCAAATTTTCTGCCGCTGAGAATATTACTAGGATTTTCGTAATCAAATTTACTCTAAGTAAAAATCTTCAAAGACTAAAAAGTAAAATTTTTATTAATGACCTTGAGAATATTTGCTAATCGAGGGTCAAAAACACCTGTATCACATGAAACATTGAATATACTTTACAGATAGAGTTGACAAGATAAAGCTGTGATGATTCGTCATTCATGATGAAGTATAGGGATGACCGTAAGTGCTGACTTAAGATTTCTACAGAGTATTATGCTTGAGCGTTATCAAGCCATTTTACATTACAGTGACGTACAGTTCACGTGAGGTATCCCATCTTAGGCCTCTAAGATGGCTACGCGTCTGCAATACCCCTGATGTTTATGGGCGGTGGTAATCTCTTACCATCAGGAGACCCACTTGCTCGTTTTCCATCCAGTCGAATAAAAAAAATAGTATCATAAGAGATGTAAATATAGATTTTTAGGATTAGAGTAAGTTAGTTTTAGTTCTTTTTTATTTATTTCTGTTAATTATTGTATATATTATTTGTTTGTTTATAAATAAATTCCAGAGATGCATGAATCTTTAAACGAATGACTCGCGTAGGGGGTACCGAGGAGAGTTGTGACAACGTCGACTTTTTTGGAACTTATTGCACGCTTCGCTGTGCCAGATATTAATGCTGGTGACTGTACTATAGTTTTTTTATAACCTAAATTTAAAAAATCGGCCAAGAGCGTGTTTGACACGCCCGAAATAGTGTTCTGTAGCCATTACGAAAAAATTAAGTAATATTTTTCTAAGGATTTCTTATTTTGTACGAAATATTCCAGTAGGTCTGCTAGCGAGTTCGCAGTAGCGCGCTTTTTTTTAGTTCAAGTCTCGAGCTAGCAAACGCGCCTTATTGCGAGCTTGCTAGCAGTTAATTGGTTACTAAAAATAGACGTTGTTACTACTCTCCGCTGTCACAGCTCTTCTCGGTCTCCCCTATATTTGTTTATATCGGGTAAGTATCTCGAAAACGGTTACGACTTTGACAAAACTTGCTGTGAGCAGGGGGCCAACCATGATCTTTTCATAAACGATCCAAACGCAGAGCAGTTCAATTTAGGCACCTAAACTGAATCGTCGAAATTAGTACCACGGCGTTTATTTCTCAGAGCTGAGTCTCAATGGTTTACAAGTGAATGAAAGACCGATATTGTCTCTGGTCCGAAACTGAAACGCTAAGAAAGGGATGCCGCTATATGCAAACCAAATATTGTATACTAAAACGTCTTTATTTTGGAAAACCATAACTCTATGTCATTCCGTGTTCTTAATTTAAATTTAAAAATATTCCAAGTAAAACACTTAAAATTCCAAAAGAATTGTCAGAATGAGTAACTTATACTGAATCGCTAAATTTGACACTGAAGCGATTCAATTCCCACTCAAGTTAAGCGTCATGGTCCGAAAACCGCTTGAAGTGAGTGAACGAAAATGTCTGTATCGCTGTCGCTGAACCGTGCTTGAACTGAATCGCAAAAGTAACGTCGTGGTACGAAATAGCGATGCAGTTCAGTTTAGAGCCTAAACTGAATCGTATTAAGAGAGCGTGGTAGGCCCCCTGGGCTGGCCTTACCTATCGAGGCGCCCCGGATGAGTAATGCCTTTGGCGCCCTTTTAGATACGATAAGCAACAAAATGACGTGTCGCGTTTGCCCTTGTTCCTCGTAGATAACCAAGTTTGATAACTGGTATTCTACTAGGAAAAATCATTCCTTCTAGCTAACTTGGTTATCAAACGGGATTATTTTTTTCCTCGTAGATTTTTTTTTTCTACGACGAAGACACTTTTCTTCCTAGCTAACTCGGTTATCAAATGGGATTATTTTTTCCTCGTAGAAAACCGTTATTTTTATTTGGTTCATGCTATTCAAATTTTCTACGAGGAAAAAAATAATCCCGTTTGATAACCGAGTTAGCTAGAAGGAATTATTTTACCTATTAGAATATCAGTTATCAAACTTGCCTATCTACGAGGAACAAGGGCAAACGCGACACGTCATTTTGTTGCTTATCGTATCTAAAAGGGCGCCAAAGGCATTACTCACTCCTATGGGATAAGTTTATGGCAGTTAATCCGCCGGTTCCAGTTTTCCTTTAGGTCGATTAAACTAGGCATTCAAATTAAGTAGTTGAGCTGGCGCGGGCGGCGCCCTGTAGTGCCTGGCAGCCGTCTTGGTCAACCCCCTTAAAAAAAACTTTAAAGCCGGTACTGCCTGTAGAAATTTTCAGGGGCGAGTCAGTCGTTTACTACTTGAGCTCAATTAGTTCGTTCTTACCAACCGCTAAGCCAAGCCACTGTCACGTCGATCCCAATCTCCCGCGTCATACCAACTGTATTATAAATTCTAAATTTCATCGCGATAACGTAAATGTGTCCGTACCGCGCCTGACAATACACTAACAATGAAGTCGTCATCTGACGTACGGCCATTTTGGTTCCATCGATTAAGCGGCCATGATCGATCATCCCGCCGTATCACGTGTTGGTATTCTGTAATCTATGGTAGTATAATTTATTATGGTCGCGGCTTCCGGATGTCGTCAACACTCAATAAATCAATTAAAGTGAACATCTTACTTGTGATAGATTCGATCGCGTACAGCAAGATTGGGTATAGCCAAGGTGCATAAATTTAAAAAGTTGAGAATATAATCTCCTTTAGCCTTCAATCTACATCTTCCAATGTCGCGATTTGTTATTTTAAAAAGCTAGGTAGGTAGTTCAAAATTCAAAAGAAGAATGGGCAGTTTTGTACGGAACTTGGTCTATGAGCGACTTGGGATAATTTTAATATCAGACGATGTAGTATAGTCCTACCATTAATTTGTAACCAGAATAAAAAACGATTTTCTTTTAAAATACTTTGCATAGATTTCCCAACTATCCACTTATGTTTAGTAATTCAGAAGGGAAATCTCTACTTAAGTGTAGATAAAGTGAAGATTTCAAAAGGAATTATTTATTTACAATTATACAATCAGGGCTTTCGTATGAAACTAATTTCATTAATGGATGTCAATTGCCAATTTGCTAATTCTCCTTTCTAACCGTTCTATTTAAAGTTTTTTTTTTTCTGGAAACATCTTACGTAACTTATCATCTGAGCATCGCTTGCATCTTAAAAACCTATCGAATAGTCAAGAGCACTTTTCTTTTCTACCAGTGTCTAGATGACTAAAAGACAAAGCATGTAGATTTTCTCCTTGTAAAGTAAAACTGCAAATTTACGGTGGGATGACTCCGATTTAATAAAGCCATAAAATTTCGTTCGCTATATAGACTCTTTAAATAGGCTCTGAGTTGCTCGGCGCGCTATGCTTGGGGTTTCTCTACGGGATCGAATCAGAAATGAAGAGATACGTAGAAGAATGAGGATCACCGACATAGCCAAGCGAATTAGCTCGTTAAAGTGGCAATGGGGAGGCCATAAAGCACGGAGAACAGGTGGGCGTTGGGGCCGAAAAGGTCTCGAAGGGAGACCGCGGGTCAGCAAGCGCAGCTTAAGACGTCCACCAACGAGATGGACGGATGATCAGAGCTGCGGATTCACTGGACGCAGGCCGCTTGCAACCAAGCAACTGGAGCTCTATGGGGGAGGCCTATGGCCAACAGTGGACGTCCTACGGCTGATATAATTAAGGTGATGATGATAAAGTTTCGTCAACAAATGACGACTTCTTCCACCAACATTGGTCATGTAACGGTGACGCAAATGCGCGCCTCTAGAAATCCTACGCTTTATCACACCACTATGCGCTGATGGACACTAAATTGCGTATAATTCGTGTACACGGACTCCATCAATCACCTTATCAGGAGTAATTTTGTTGGTGATAGCTTATCATCGTGATATCGTTGCGTTACACAAATAGGTGATTTTTCAACCAAAATTACAGTTTTTGTGCAGTGCTTATCGCTTAAGATGGGATCTGGATTGCGGGAATAGATTTTATGGTTTACATGCTTTTTATCTGTTTTTGATGGTTGTGAAGTGCATGTTGCAGAATCTTGAAAGATACGCGCATCGAAAGAAAGAAGAAGAAATAACATATTTATTTGCAAACAGTACAACAAAAATAATACAAGATAAAAATAGGTACAATGTAGTATTGTATGAATACTACAAAGGTTAAAATTTATTTTGGAATTATGAACAGTTACAGTACAAGTATTCGATAAATTATGTGGAAATATGAACCTTCGGAGTACATCTTACTTTTGACGTCGGTTATTCTGATTCTGATATTATTCTGTTAGGTTGAAAGAAAAAAACTTGACTACATACCTAAAAATGTATAGTACATAAGTCCCTCAGTTCGATTTCCAAAAACATCGGACACGTATTTATTCTTGTCAATAAAAAAAAACTTCCTTCCTTGGTGTGACGTCACACCAGCGCGCACTTTTTACTCAGAAATGACGTTAGGAGTCCCCCCCCCCCAAACATTGACGCGCTTCGTCTTTGTAATTTTTTGTTTGATTGACAGAAGAAAAAATACGCGTCCAATATTTCCTGATAATCTAACTTACAGACTATAGTTGATTGTACAACAAGAGCATAAAATGACCCATTTCACCCGAGACGTTCATATAGCCACCCGAGCCAGTACGGTGAGGGTGGATAGACACGTCGAGAGGAAAATGAGGTTTTACACTCTGCTTTTCACTTCTATTTCGAGGAGATGACAACAGTGGAAACATTGTTCACTTAGGTACTAGGTACCTTTTGCATTGGTAATATAATTTATAAATATTTAGTTTTATATTATCCTTAGTTTTATTGGCTTATTTTGATTTATTTCATTGATTTTTAGTTAGGTATAAACCAATTAAAAATTATTAAAATTTATATACTTTTTGTTTGTGACTGTTAACACCTGATTGCCTTGATCTTAGACGAAGATTTTACTTTATGCACTAAAGCATACAAAGTCATTTTTTGTCGCTTAGATCCAGCATAAACAAGAACTTTACGAGCATGAGAAATGAAAAATATATTTTTTGCCACAAATCTACCCAATTGAAATAGGTACAGTAGCGCCACATTAATAACTGAATTAGCATTTCCTCCAGAAAATACCTACACAAAGCCATATCGCGCGATCTTAAGTACACTGCACGTCACAAAGATTTACACTATCGATACAAAAGATTTGATTTCGAGATTTTTCATAAATTTTCGTCAAATGTGCATTGTGCTTGTAGATGTTATCTGTGGCCTTGTGCTTATCTGTGAAGTGTTGAAAGCACTGAATTAAGTACACGATAGATTGTTATCTTGTATCGAACTCCGATTTGGCCGGCGCGAATGTTGTAGACCGTGGCAAAGGGATTGATTAAAATCATAAAAATGTGCAACCTGTGTACGCGTAATTAAACTTGCTTTAAATTATTCCAGTCTTTGCCCACAGTTCCGCCCACTTGACCGTTAAATTCCATTAAATTGAAATTCTGGGATTAAATTTATTTCTCATGCTCGTAAATTTCATGTTAGTTTATGCTGGATCTAGGCGATATAAAATGATTTTTTATGCTCTAGTGCATAAAGTAAAATTTGCGTCTACCACCAAGGTAATTAAATCAGTTGTCAACAGCCAGAAACAAAAAAGTTTCTACATATTTTTTTTAATCATTTTTATTTTATACAAAACTAAAAATCAAACAAAATAATTAAAATATAAAATCTAAATGAACTAAAAAATTACTAATTAATAATCAATTGTTGTCCAACCGTAGCGTAAAATAAACGTCTTCAATATGTTGTAAAATCTTATGCTCGAAATTATTTTGCAACTTAGCGAGTTAATTGGGTAGTTTCATGGGTAAAAACAAGATTCTATGCCTAATACATATTGTGATATACGAGTATAAGAGGGAAATTAAATAAAATGTTACATATATCTCGTGAGCCGCAGCCGTTTAAAGATTAATCTTAGTCTAAATTCCTTATTCAACTAGGAGCATACTTAAACATGCCTTTTCAACCACTGGTAGCCGCCACTCACATTTCTAAGCCTTATTATTTCTAAGAGCAAATCCAACGTAAGACCTTAGAAAAAAATACCAGCAGTCCCATTTCAATCAAGCCTATCGTCCGGGCAGGGAGGGAGCGAAGTGCCCCGGGGATAGCCCATCCATCCTCCCTGGACAGCGGAAATAGCGGGCTGGCTGTGTTAACAATGTACCGCGTATGTATATAGGTATAGCGTGGCCGACCGTGTGAGACGAAACCACTTTCTAGGGGTCCGTACACGTAGGGTGACAAAGAATCTTTAAAATGTAATGTACCTATATCCTAGCATTTGAGATTTCAAGATTTTTATCCCTTGGAAATATCAGGGTATATAGCCTAGGTATATGTACAGCAGTCCGATGTTTGACAACCGATTATAGTTTCACAGTACTCTGTGGATAATGTCGTTGATTGTACATAGAGTACTTTATTGTAACTTACATTGTAATATATTATGTACAATTGTTTATTATCCCTAAAATAAATAAATAAATAGGTATGTGTTATTTCAGACGTCCAGCTATCATACCGAATTTCAGCCAAATCTGTCAACCCGTTTTGGCATGAAAGAGTAACTAATATGGCTACAGACATGCAAACTTTCGCATTTATAATATTAAAAGGAGTTGGCAGACCCTATAAAAGATGGACAGATGACATAGTGGAGTCAGCCGGACAAGACTGGCTGAAAAAAGCGGAAGATAGGGAGACTTGGAACAGACAACAGATGGTCTAGTGGTTAGAGAACCTGACTACGAAGCTTGAGGTCCCGGGTTCGATTCCCGTGTCGGGGCAGATATTTGTATGAAAAATACGAATGTTTGTCCTCGGGTCTTGGGTGTTTAATATGTATTTAAGTATGTATCTGTCTATATAATTATATTTATCCGTTGCTTAGTACCCATAACACAAGCTTTGCTAAGCTTTCTTTGGGACTAGGTCAATTGGTGTGAATTGTCCCGTGATATTTATTTATTTATTATTTACTAACAATACTAACAACTTGCTAATTATAAAGGAAAAGTAAGTATAGAAACTCCTGTAAGTATTTGGAAAATAAAAGGCTTTGTTATTATTATTTATTATTATTATTAATATTAAAAGGATTAGTTAGGATTATTACTATTTTACACATGCGGTGTGTATCATGGAAACTAAATAAATTTACTAGTTTCCATGATACAACACACAAATATCCACCCTTCCTTTTGCTTGTACCCATTCGCGTAAAAAACACATAAAAAGATAAGTGATTTGGAACGCGATCCCTGTATCGATGTCTCGAGATAACGCTATGTCGAATTCTTAAATCTCCGCTATCTCCGATAAGTTTGTTTTTAAAACAACGTTCCTGTCACCTTGGCGCTACGTCACAGATTGAGTGGTAACAAAGAGTTTCAAATATAGATCGTTGGAACTTGACGACAAAAATGGATCCTGAGTCACTTACGTGGATGTAGGTAAAATAATTCTTCTAGATTACTTTATCCATGTTTTTCTTTTTTTAAGCAATAATCTTCGTCTTTAAAAAAAATTGGTGTACCATTATGACGTAAATTATAATTAGATGTAATATTATTGTTTTCTTTTAATGGGTGCTAGGTATTACTTTTGGGATTGTAAATAAAATTCATGTGCCAAATTATAGTACGTTGTGCATTAAGGGTCGTAAGAAAGAGATTATAACAAGGAGAATATATTAGACATGCTAAAAAAATACCTATTTGCTAAAATTTTTACAAAACAATTTGCTTAATATAAATTTAAAATATAAAAATAACAAACTTTGTGGTTATGCAGCGCGCGTAGATAAGTTTTGTGGTGTAAATTGGGTTATAGCTAAGTTTTAACGATCGATATAGGTAATTAAAACATTGCCTGACTTGAAACCTCTTTAGTCCGAAATGAAGTTTGCAAATTTTAAAACTAAACTAGGATGAGCCCATAATCTTCCCGTGGGCTTCGTAAAAGTCGACTAAGGGGCCTAATGTGAGAATGGGCAGCAGCAGCGCTCTCTATTGCCAACTACGAACTCCGGACTCCGGCTCTGCAGTGTGGAAAGGGGAAACCACCACACTATTTTCCCAAGAAAATCGTCATGAAAGTACACTTCTAGTCCTCATCTGACGGCCATGACCATTCCGTCAAGAGCAGAGGTTCCCAAACTTATTTCGTCTAACGCCCAATGTGAAAATCAGTTTTGCAGCGCACCCCATTTTATTTTCATCTTAAAAACTTCAATAACATATTAGTCTAAGGGTACCCAATTTCCCATTATCTTGCATAATATCGATTCTCCGAAATACACTTCGCATAACAGGTATCTCATAATTTTTTTTTGCCGCGTAATACTTTTGCATAATCATAACTGCATAATTATCAAATCGAATAATAGTAATTTCTCAGAATATTAAATAGCAGAACACTCTTATCGCCGAACATAGTCGAGCAATAAATAAATACATACCTGCTTAAATCTGGAGGCACGGCAGTGCCCCCGCCAAGACGATAGCTATCGTAATCGTATCGTATCGTAGGTAAGACTCAATAACAAACCTCATGTTGCTGGTGTCCATGGGCGGCGGTGATTGCTTCCCATCAGATGGCCCGCTTGTTCGTTTCCCCTTTTTATATAAAAAAAAACATTGTTCTTATTAAACATTAAAACATTAGATTTAGGGGCTGTTTCACCATTCATTGATTAGTGTTAACTGGCGGTTAGGTGTGATGCCGTCTCTATTTGTTTTGTTCGAATAGACGAAGACGGCATCACATTTAACCGTCGGTTAACGCTAATCAATGGATGGTGAAACAGCCCCTTAAACTATTTTTGTAACCTTTGTTTGGAACTATTTTGTGTGTGTTGAATAAACTTTTTCATTTAATTTCATTACAGTCTGTCCTGACCCGGGATCGAAAACGGTACCTTAAGCTTCATAGTCAGGTTCTCCAACCACTGGCTACCCGGTCGCCAAATAATAATAAATATATATACGTCC
The DNA here is from genome assembly GCF_025370935.1 of Choristoneura fumiferana. NCBI lineage: Eukaryota > Metazoa > Arthropoda > Insecta > Lepidoptera > Tortricidae > Choristoneura > Choristoneura fumiferana. Next base: position 1,860,813 of record NC_133484.1, read on the forward strand.
AGAAAATACAATTAATAAACTAAATTAAATTTCTAATCAAGTTTTATTAAATATTAAACTTATCTTAAATTTAAATTACTACAAATAGCGCTGTTTCATTTGGCCAACCCAGTGCCTGAGTAAGACTCTCTAAGCTTTTCATAACCAAGCAAACATTCACGGCTCATAAAAGCTTATATCATAAAGCCCAAGCTCATAAAAAAACTCAACAAGGCAGAAGGGGCGTTGATGTCTGAAATTGCGCGGCTACGCAAATTTGCGGGACAAACATCCAGAGGGGAACTCGGAGGGGTTTAAAAGATTTGAAAGTCGATGGCGTAACGCTGTTAAATTGTAATGCGGGGATGATGTGGGATCAGTTTTTATGTGAAGTGAAGTTAATCAGAGATTGTTTTGAATAACTAACTCGAAACATTTATTTGCGTTGAAGCCAAATGTTGAATCAAAGATGTGAATTGGGTATGGGCAAAAGAGAATCTGTTTTTACTGTGTTTAAAAAATGTAATGGGTTTGCAAGTCATCAATTCTATTTAAAGAAAAACATATAAATAGGTACCATCAGCCAAATAAATGGTCTATCAAATTTTTAAACAAGTTCCTATCAAATGAATATGTCGTTAAAGTCGAACTTTCAAGTTGACAGACAACGTCTAGTGTGGCATTATTGTTTTGTGACATGCAAACGATTATCAACTTTAGGGTGGTAGACCACATACTTGTCTATCTCGTTGAGTTTCTTGCCGGATTCTTCTTAGTTTTAGAGTTATACTGCATTTTTTTTAGCATTAGAAAGATGGTAAGCGATCTAACCGTGTCTTTTTACTGAAAAAAAAATTTTTTTTTTTTAGCGAGCCTATTTTTGTGTCCCACTGCTGGGCAAAGGCCTCTCCTCTCTTGCTCCACTCCTGCCTATCAAAGACCATTTTATGCGGAAAATATTAAATATTAGGTATATGTATTTTGATACCTCATTAACTTGCAGTCTAGAAAAACCGGCCAAGAGCGTGTAAGACACGCCCAAAATAGGGTTCCGTAGCCATTACGAAAAAATTAAGTAATATTTTTCTTATGATTTCGTATTTTATACGGAATCTTACAAGCTTAGGTAAATTTTATACCTTAGGCTGCTATTTAAGAGTAAAACTACTAATAATTCTCAAGCAAACTTAGCCGTTATACCGCCGCTTAGTGCTTAGGCGTTAGCCGTGTCCTTGAAAGTTTGATAAAATTACTACCATCCTGAATTTTTACAAAATTTTCCACCCACCGGTTTACATTTTAGAGGGGGGGACGCTCAATTTTAATGAAAATTTGCACTTTAAAGTTGAATATTTCGCAAAAAAATCAATGAATCAAAAAATCGTCTTAATCCAACGATGTGGAAAAATATGAAAAAATTCAGGATGGTAGTAAGTATATCAAACTTACATGGGAAACTATAACGGTTAATTTTTCTTGAGAATTATTAGTAGTTTAAGAGTAAATAGCAGCCTAAGGAATAAAATATACCTAAACTTGGAATATTCCGTACAAAATACGAAATCCTTAGAAAAATATTACTTATTTTTTTGTAATGACTACGGAACCCTATTTTGACCAGGATTTTTTTAGGCAACCCGCTCGCGATATTTTTTTACTATTAAATTTGCAATAAAAGGTTTTTTTGTATTAAATAGGTGAATACAGGTAATTCTTCAACGTAACCTCTACTATAAGCAATAGGCGACACAAATACGCCGAAACATCCCGATCCCGTCGCCATTTTGGCTACGGACCCCTAAAAAGGCTAATATTTTAGGCAGACCCTCGTTGTTAATAATTTCATACAAGCCCGACGCATTACTGAGTGACGGATCACCGCCTTAGGGCTCGGGACGGTGGGAGTCGCGAAAAATAGGAAAATATGGGGGGTTATGATAACGGCAATGTAAATACAAACTGAAATATAGATGCATAGAAAAACCAGAAAAATAAGACCAGCGCTGGGAATCAAACCCAGGTCCTCGTCATTCCGTTCCACGTTCTATACCAGTACACCACCACTGGACAGTGTTACAGACACGAATTTCTCCTATGCACCACATACCTATCCCAGCATGTTTGTTTCTTATTTAGTAACTTAAGCAGCGACACTAGCGACATAAAAAAAAATAAGTAACAAAAAATTTGGAATTGAAATAAAAAATACAAAAAGATTCCAAAAAACCAATCTTAACGGCAATGAAGCTACAATGAAGTGAATCTGGTATTGTTACATTGGTTTGAATATATAGGTAGGTACTTATAGGTACTCGCCCGTTCCTCGAGGAATCGTGATTCGATTAGCTATCGACTGTTTTCTAGTTTGATAGCGGTAGGTATATTTTTTGCAACAAATCAATATTATTAAGAATCACTAGGTAGTTAACCCTTTTCTGCTACTCTTATTATTGTTCTGGTAGCATCTAATTGCGTCACTTTTTACACCAAAATTAGGAAATTGATTACATCCAAAACGGTAGTTGCTATCCACAGATATTGTGTCATATCAGTGATATTGTACAGTAGCTGGATTAAGAGCTCAGCAGTATTGCGGTGATGTTTGCCTTGCTTTCCAATTTACCCGCATTATCGAATTTTAATAAAAAAAAACAGTTATCTTTCATTATTCTTTTAGGGCGGAAATGTTTTTAATTAGATTTCGGCTTTTTGCCCTAACAACTATTTATTTACCATAAAAAATATCATGCTACAAATGTTAGTAATTACATACAGTTCTAGATTCCTACTTACTCGGACTCGTATACTTATGTAATTTTATTCATATTCAGCCTGTGTGTGTATACCGACACAACAGCGTTCATTAAAAAAAATACTTAAGAGCGTTTATACCTGCTGAGCTGGCAACGTTGCATTTTTGTTAGTTTTTCTCGATTATTCCATAAAAACTGAATGAAAATTAAAAATATTTTCTGATAGAACACTAATTCTTAATATATAAGTTAATGTGTATAAGTACTCCAATAATTATTCGTGATAGACTATTATATTCCTTAAACGAATTAATGTTCATGACCAGTTTTTAAAGAAAATAAAAGTCTATAAGGAATAATTATTGGAGTAGACACATTAACGTATATATTAAGAAGTGTTCTATCAGACATTATTAATTTTCATTCAATTTTTATGGAATAATCGAGAAAAACTAACAAAAATGCAACGTTGCCAGCTCAGCAGGTATAAACCACAATATACGTAACAAACTTAGTTGTGTGTATTGTGTATAAACGCTCTTAAGTAGTTTATGTCAAAAGAACCAGATAGATATGCCGCAGCCGCTACAAAAAAAATACACAAGTCTCAATGTAGGTAATTCTTTAATTAAATTAATTATGTAGACAGCGTAGTTGTAATTCCAAAGCCTGCGTATGAAACGGTGAAGTAATTCATCATTTCAGTCCACGTGACCGTATCTCGCCATCGTAATTAATACTATTCCGATATTTACATTTCTATGAAGGTTTTAATCGCTGCATCTCCTGTCAGCTCGCGTAAATTAAAATGTCAGCTGCATTTTTATTACATGTATCTTAATTTTTCGGTTAAGAATTTGAGCAAATATGGCCGTGCTACATAAAAAGTATTGTGAACGCATCTGCCGCATTGTCCAATTTTCGTCCAATCGTGATCGCTCCCGCTCCCCTAGCTGTCAGTTGAGTGTCAGTGGTCTGAATTGTTCGAATTTCGAAAGTTTTTTTTTATGGTAGGGCGTTGACGCTGTACATGGCCAGTCGTGTTCTACAATTGAATTGATTGAATTATGGTTAATTTGGAACGTTATGGATCGCCACCCGCATTGTCAGATGATAAATAAGGGTAAAAGTGTTTGTTTTAACTTTTAGGCTATTTCGCAATGATGTTGGCTGTATGTTTGAATGATTAACTTGAAGATAACAATAATACTTGTAAATCTCTGTGTTACATGTTGGTTGACAGAACCTGAATTCTGTGTATTGTATCAATATAATATATATCCACCCTCCACCCAAAATCTAAAGTGTTAGGTAAATGTACCGTTGATTACAACAGAAGTGAGAGTTACTATTTCTTATGTAGGTTTACGACTCTCTTGACTCTCTCGAGTTTTGACCGAGTTGCCCCGAAGCAAAATTTAGATACAAATTATATGAATGGCTTAATAAACATAAAGCATTTTATTCAATTAAACAATATTTAAAATAGTAATAGTTATTATTCCACGCTAACACTAACCTAAAAACTTAATAACATTTATTCATTTTAATTTAAGAATATACAAATTAAAATTGTGTTTTTATTCAATTTATTTGCCTTAAAAGTCCATTTAAAGTAAAATAATATCCACGCCAATGCATTTTGTTAGACGTTGTCACTGCACATTAGCACTTTATATAGAAACCACTTGTTACATTGTTACATGGATGCACAGAAAAACCAGAAAAAGAGACCAGCACTGGGAATCGAACCCAAAAGAAAGCATTCCGTGCTGCGTGCGTGCATGTTGCGTATGTGTTACCCGTAAAAGTAACAAATTAGGAGTTGAAATAAAAAAAAAATACAAAAAGACTCCAAAAAATCAATCATAACTACATATAACCTAGCATAACTTCTAAGTTTCAAAAATAAACACAAGCACTACCAAAAACAATTAAAACAAAAAAAACTTCGGTCCAAATCAAGCCCGCGCAATACTCGGAACGCATAGACAAACCCAAAGTTTTTAAAAGCGGCTTGCGCAAACATTTGCGTCCGTAATGGATTAGCGATGTCGCCGGGTAGCGTTACAGGCGTTTGACTAGTCCGATTGGGTTCTGTTTGCTCTGGATGAAGTCTTGCGAAACGCAGCGGGTGCGGCTTTATTGCACAAATATGGCCTTGACAGAAACCATTAAAAAAAATAGCCCTAGATGATGCACAAATCGTTTGTTTACAACGTGTCAGCAGGGCTACTACAAAATTCGAAAATTGAAGTTCGTGTCGTTCGATCCCTCTGACACTTATACTATTTAATACAAGAGCGAGAGGGACGGTACGATATGAACTTCGGAGTAGGCCCTCAGAGTTATCCGAGATTATCTTCTTCATAAGACAAGTGTTAAATACGAGTATCATGTATCTAAACTTAGCAGTTGAAATTTTGTTTTTTTTTCCTCTCACGTGGGAATAACGGGATAAAAAGTAACATATGTGTTTATACAACGAGTAGCAAACACATAGGCACGCAAGCTTGCACTGCACATAGCAGGAATATACGTCACATGCTCACTTAAAATGGGAGCACACGCACACACACACACCCACATACAAGCTTCGTGTCCTCTTTGTTTCCGTCAAAGAAAGCATACAGTTTTTTTTCTTCGGTTTTTACTTAGATGCTACCAGCCCCGGCTTCGCGCGGGTGCAATTTTGAAAAAAAAGGGTCTAATCAAAGCCACTTCACATTTTTCAGCTCATTTCCCTAAAACTACATCTGCGCGAAGCCTAGCTAGTTATGAATTTGTACCGAATTACTAATAATATAAAACCTTTCGTGAAAAATTATCTAACAGATGCATTAAAATCCGTTGCGTAATATAAAGCAGCGTTTCCACGAGAGACGTGTGTGGATGTACATTGCGAAGAATACGATTGTCCTGATCATGGACCAATAGAAACGCTTCGGTTTAGTACCAAAGTGTTCAATGTATCGCACACTACGATTTGCAGCTGAGAAGTAAGTCAAATTAGTGTAGTTTATGCCTGCCTTTTCTACTCTACCATTAATGGTTAGTTTCTGTGTTGAGGACGCAGAGCCGAGTGAGTCCGGCAAACAGCCGCTGCGGCCGCTTGCGCAGACCGCGTCCGTCAATATTGGTCGCACCGCGCAAGGTTCCAGCGTGACTCCATTGCTCTATGGCACGACATGGTTCGGTTTATTTTTGTGAAAAAAAAACGAACAAATGTGTGTCGAGCTCGCGTTGATGTGGTTTGCGTTATTGGGGTTTATTTAGGCTCTAACACGGATATTACATGGTAGAATTTCGTCGAATCCGATGTAATATTCGATAAGGCAAACTGTCCGTCTAGTTGCGCAAACCAAAGCGATGGTTAGTGTCAAACCAATGGCGGAACCTTAATACCCACTCGATAAACCACTGCTTCACTTAATATACATTGCTCGAACCTTTCCTGCATGTTCGTAATCGCGGGTCACCACTTATGGGAATAATTACTAATTTTAAAGGAATTATATTTATTTATGGGTATCAATTCGAAATGAAAAAGTCAACGTCAAAATCCGCACATGCGCAATATCCAAGATAAAAGCGGAAACGGAAATACAGTCGCCACAGGTTATTTATTTAGTTAGTTAGTTAATTTTCATTAATATCAGATCCTGTCTTTATATGCAGGGGATACAGAGCAGTGAAAGTATCGGGGGGAGGTCTTTGCTCAGCGGTGGGGCAGATGAGGCTAATAATAATAATGATATGTCAAATAGCGAAGAGTCTCGACCAACATCCTCAAGAGGCTCTCGCCAGATGGCTGGATCAAGGGCCAGATACAGAAGGCGGTACTTCTGGACACGGCACGCATTGTCCGAATGTTCCTCACTCTGCAGCCCTGACTATAGTAGCTTGGGCTCTGCCCCGTTACCGGCGGCAAACTAGGCTAGGTTTCTATAATATTTTTATTTTGTTTGTACTTTTTTGTATTTTACTTTTTGTAACTATATTAAAACCTAATCTAATAATAAAAATAAATACAGAAAATAATGTTAATATCACATATTAATAGCATCATATCTCAAGCATCGTAGGTTCTCTAACCACTGGCTTAGCGGGCAAGTAATGCACTCTGATTTTCACATAATTATGTAGATTACGAGAAAATTAAATAGCAACTAAACAGTCGAAATAAATGTTCATTTACTGGGTTCTTTTTATTTTCCATTGCGTAATTAACTTATTAGTATAAGTACTTTTGATAATTTGTTTTGGGTTAAGATGTTTAGTTTCTACATATTTATGTAATTTGCTTACTAAATGGCACAAGGAGTCAGTACACTTGCAATCCTAAATAAGTACTTATTTTGAAAGTAAAAAAGCTGTTATAACAACCACGAGATCGTGGGTCCCGATCCGGGCTTGCACTTCGAGTTTTTCGTATTTTAGGGGTAAAGGGATAAGTTCAACTTTACACATATCGAAACAATTGCTAATTGTATTTTTGTTTCGTTTATTTTAATCAATAACGTCAATAACTTTCACTTTACATACATACCTCCAACGATTTATTTATAGTCAAGGGCATAAAGAAATATGTACATTAACCAAGACGTCAAAAATATCTATATCTACACCTTTACCCCACTAACAATAAGGTCGATGTAATATGTATTTGACGCTTTGTTTATTTATTCATTCATTGCATATCACATTTATACATAGCAGTTGGTACCAGTTGGTACAATTCGGTATTAGTCACATGTGACGCCCTGCAAGGGCACAGCAACATGAGAGGTTACTACTACATAATTATATCACTCAATTATCGTCTTTAAAATATTCTACCATGCATTTAAGAGTATTAACATCTTTTTTCTACTACTTACTTACTAACATTTCAGTATTCATTTATATTTTCATTGAAGTAATCTCTTAAGTTATAAAAACACCTTTCGATGAGGAATGCCTTTAACTGTTTAGAAAATATCACCGGTTTGTCCAAGTTCTTCAAGTAATTGAGTTTGGTAAATGGTTGTAAACTTTAATCATCATACTTAATAATATAGTGTGGGCTGGATTTAACCAGTTTCATTTTGGAGAAAGGCAATTTAAGTTTATTGAGATTTCTATTGTTTCTCCGGATGTCGGTTATTGGAATATAAAGGTCGAAGTGTCTTCTTACAAATTTACTACTTTCGAATATGTACATACATTGAAGTTAAGGTGAGCATCTTAAATTTTATAAAGTAAGGTCGACAGGATTCCATTTAGTCAATATTAGCTAAAATTCTTATACAATTCTTTTGTAGGATGAAAACTTTTTCAACATCACAGCACTGGTTATCGCTATGACTGTATAGATATTTAAGCCCCCGAATGTAGAGCAATAAATGTTGCTAATATATATCTTAATGGTACACTCTACTGTTGTTTTTTTTAATGTAGCTACCAACCTAGGTATTAAATATTTCTAAATCGTATCGTCTGTTGAAATGGAGCCGCTCTGTTTGCACATTAAATGTGGGTGAGCGGTCTTTGCGCAAATAGACACACGGCCGGCTGTTTGATGCGCCGCCGGAGGCTGCGGCGAAAGGCTTTTGTTTTAGTTTTTTTTATTCGAGAACGAGCACGCTGGTCAGGTGGTAAGCAATCTCTGCGACCCATGAACACTCGTCCCCCGTGGGACCCACGAATACGGGCACATGAGTTGAAACTCAAAAACATAGTACCCGTGTTACATAAATTTTATCAAAAGATTTTATTTTTATATTGTGCCGCAATTTTTAGGGTTCCGGAGCCAAAATGGCAAAAACGGAACCCTTATAGTTTCGCCACGTCTGTCCGTCTGTCTGTCTGACCGTCCGTCCGCGGCTTTGCTCAGGGACTATCAATGCTAGAAAGCTGTAATTTTGCACGAATGTATATGTAAACTATGCCGACAAAATGGTACAATAAAATTTTTAAAAAAAAATATTTTAGGGTCCTCCCAAGACGTAAAGGAGGTGATTTTTTTTTCCCATCCAACCTATAGTGTGGGATATCGTTGTATAGGTCTTTTAAAACCATTAGGGGTTTGCTAAAACGATTTTTCGATTCAGTGATTTATTTGCGAAATATTCAGATTTAAATTGCAAATTTCATTAAAATCGAGCGTCCCCCCCCCCCTCTAAAATCTAAACCGGTGGGTGGAATTTAAAAAAAATCAGGATGGTAGTAAGTTTATCAACTTTCAAGGAAAACTATAACGGCTAAGTTTGCTTGAGAATTGTTAGTAGTCTAAGAGTAAATAGCAGCCTAAGGTATAAAATATGCCTAAACTTGGAAGATTCCGTATACAATACGAAATCCATAGAAAAATATTAGGTACTTAATTTTTTCGTAATGGCTACGGAACCCTATTTTGAGCGGGTCCGACACGCTCTTGGCCGGTTTTTTTTATTTTATTTTATTCTTCCGAAAATTTGGCTTGCTGGTGGAAACTAGCCATCGACCATAGCGCTCTTCCATGACTGTTTTAGTAGGTACTTAATAATAATTCTTATATGAGAACTAGCCAAGTCTGACCTTAGGTTTAAATACATTATCCTAAGTTATAAGAAGAAATGATATTTTAAGTTGTTATAAAATATTTTATATTGTCATAAATAAATTACAGGACTGATCATTGAACTTGGCATCTTGGCACTTGGCACACATTCAGATCTATCATAATATTGAACTTGGTTCTCATTTCACATTCATGTTTTGATGGGATTGTAATTGAACCGTAGTACTGTGGAGGGACGCCGAATGTCCAGAAAATGTGGATGGACTTACTTAATGGGTGGTGGAACTCAAAGCTGCTACAGCTGTGAAATAAGGCTTTTAAACGGAGCAGAAGGCAGCCTTTCGTAATACAATGCTCGGAAATTGTAATATTTGCTACGTAATGCTGAACTGGTATAAAAACCCTAAAAACAACTCAATTTACTTACACAAACTACACTGAGACTCGCTCATATTAAATTAAAGAGCGGTGGCGCGCAGTGTGCGTGTTGCGGCAGCCGCCGAGTCGCGTGCTCCTGAGAAGAAGGGCTACGAAATAGCCCGAAACATGTCGAGCTAAACTCGGTTTAAGACGTGAGTTATCCGTTACAATATCATTTAATACAAACTACACTTATATACATTGTGGGGAGCGGTCACAATAGTATAGAGATATCTCTTCAGTCAGATGCTATGCCCAATGGCCGCAGAATTTCGATACCACGATACATGTAAAATATGTTATTCTATTCCGATTACTAGGTGGCGCTACAACTCATTTATTAATAGGTAAAACTTATTCTTTTATTTTATGCTTTTCTTGAACACCGTATCCTGTAATAAATGTATAAGCACTTTTAAAGAACAACAAAAACAGTCACCAACGTGCCCTGACAGGTTGACTATTTCCGTTTAACTGATCTGTTTACTCTATAATACCATTCCCAGCCTCAAGTATTTGACAGGTGTCATCTTTGAAATAAAAAAGGATATTTCAATAATGACTCCCTGCGGCGCGGGCGCAGACGTTTAGTATAAAGAAAGATATTAAGTACCTACAGGGACTACTCCTGACTTTGAAATTCGAAGTTCGTATCATACCGTCCCTCGCAATATCGTATTAAATACTATTAGCAAGAGCGGGATAGCATGATACGTACGAATTTAGAACTTTGGAGTAGGTAGTAAATGCCAGCTTTTGTTCTTGCATGAGTGAAGTCCAATTCTTCTTCTGTATTAAAATATGGCTTTTCTGTCCTAATTAATAGGTCAATTTCACCAGTGTCAAAGTAAACTATCTTTGAGAGGGACGTTGTACGGTGATTGTAGTTTTTGCAACTTGATAGTAATGAACTAAAAGAATTTCCTTGCTCACCCGCGACCTTACGATAGCTTATGCAAAGTATGCGTGTTCATGCAGTTCCTCCACCTCCACACTGTAAGAACACACACAAATCACACAAACCCAAACTGTTAGTCTAACATCTGGTAGCATGGTGTACGGTTGTGTCACTCTGAAGATGAGCTCTGTTTGAGTTCGAAACGCGTCAGTGTAGTGTGGTGGTGGTGATGGATGGGTTTGTGTGTGTTCTTACAGTGTGGAGGTGGAGGAACTACATGAACACGCATATTTTGCATAAGCTTAGCTATCGTAAGGTCGCGGGTGAGCAAGGAAATTATTTTAGTTCATTGATATGGACCTCCGCAAAGTAACGCCTGATTCAATAAATTACTTGATAGTAAAATTCCAAAAACCACGTGGAGACAACTTGCGCATTAAGAAATGTCAGACACGATTATTTATTTATTAAGAATATAGAATTTTGTGATCACTGTTCACTGTTAACGTTAACCGCCGCATAAAACACTATCAAAATTATACTTCAACTAGCCGAAGAAACAGAAATAGCAAAATCAGATATGTCTTGTCATGTACCTACCTACGAATGCTACAAATCTAATCCGAAGTTAAAATTAAATGTGAGTAAAAACGTTCCGTGGTTTAAAGGACAGTTATAAAGGACAGAATATGGTATTTGGCAATTCCTGAATTTTCCATATCGTGTACATTATACCTATTATTATGAAAATATAAATATACAGCCAATGTATAAATAACACTGATTCACAAAGGAAACTATAGGCTTGTGTATAGTTATATATCTCCGTCTCATATTTATACATGACTGCTGGTTTTTCAACAATAAAAAAACGCAAGTTATTTCAACCTTTGTTTTTTTTTTAACTGGCTGGGTTAAAAGCTTCTAGATTTCCACCACTCGTAGTAAAAAAGAGAGTGAGCGAATCCTTTACAATATGCATACGAAAGTGAAAACGTAATTGAGTGACAAATATTCAAACATCTTCACAACCTTTCTCTACAGTACTAGTAGGATAGAATAGGATATAAAGAGTTATCTTTTAATTCCTTTCTACCAATTACCGTATTAGCGTACAAATCCAGTAAGCGGCCATCGTCGGCCGGATATCCCCCCAAAATGTATCAATTCAATTAAGTAGCTGGAAATAAGCAACTGTTGTCTGTCCTACCAAATAACGAAAGGGTTGGGACTCATGTAGGAAAGAATGTGGCGGAGAAGCTGTAACTCTAGGTAACTTGGCGATGCCAGTTAGCGTACGAACGAATATTCGGTTTCGGCATGTTCCAGCATTAATCCATACATGCCCAAAACTATTTTTGGTCTCCGATTTCTTCTTTAGCACAGACGTCACAAATAAGCAATTTCTTTTGCAAAATCGCGCGTTAGCTGATACCTATTTTTCGCGACAAAAACGACCCACTGGGTATATATAGGTTAAGAGTTTTGCAGGTGGTAGGACCTTGTGCAAGGTCCGCCCGGATTGCTACCACCATCTTGCTCGCTAATCCTGCCGTGAAGCAGCAGTGCACTGTTGTGTTTCGGCGTGGAGAGTAAGACAGCCGGTGAAATTACTGGAACTTGAGGTATCCCATCTTAGGCCTCTAGGTTGGCAACGCATCTGCAATACCCCTGGTGTTGTAGATGTTTATGGGCGGTGGTGATCTCTTACCATCAGGAGACCCACTTGATCGTTTGCCATCCAGTCGAATAAAAAAATAAGTGTTTTTGCACATCGAGTTCCAAAGGGTGCCAACGGAATCCTATTACTGAGACTCCGCTGTCTGTCTGTCGGTCTGTCCGTCTGTCACAAGACTCTATCTCTTGAGTCGTAAATACTAAGCGGAAAAACATCTGGCCCTCTGTTGGGGAATTTCCTTCGATAGCAAAAGAGAAATGCAGACGCTCACCGAAGTTTCAGGAACGCTGCTCCTGGGGGCCCCCGGTGTTTGGTCGTCCACAGGCGTTATATCAGGATTTGAGTACACTGATTTCTTGTTTGTGCTAGGTTTTTTACAATTTTGGAATTTGATTTTGAGCGGAGCGGTGACGCTGCACGCACACGGCGGTAAGGCGGTTTTCGAAGAAGTAAAATTTGATGTTGGCAGCGCTGTCTTAGAGATGCTGCGTTTCGTTGTTCCTTTTTTAAAAGGCGTTTGGTTCGTATCTACATTCAAACTTGCTATCGATTCAGCTGAACTAAAATTAGTTAGAAACAAATAACCATCTTGTGCTAGCTAGACGGTAAATCTATGGAAATACGGAACACCCTCAAATGTATGCAAAAATAGTAACTTTGTATGGAGAGTGGTCCCAATTTTGTGCCGCTAATTACAGTTAGTAAAAAGCCGTGGTGGCCTAGTGGTTTGACCTATCGCCTCTCAAACAGAGGGTCGTGGGTTCAAACCCCGGCTCGCACCTCTGAGTTTTTCCAATTCATGTGCGGAATACATTTGAAATTTACACGAGCTTTGCGGTGAAGGAAAACATCGTGAGAAAACCTGCACAAACCTGCGAAGCAATTCAATGGTGCGTGTGAAGTTCCCAATCGCACTGGGCCCGCGTGGGAACTATAGCCCAAGCCCTCTTGTTCTGAGAGGAGGCCTGTGCCCAGCAGTGGGACGTATATAGGCTGAACGATGATGATGATGATGAATTACAGTTAGACACTTGAAATTTTCACAGATTATGTATTACTGTGGCCGCTATAACAACGCAACAAGATATGTATTGAGACTCTAGATGTCTGTAAAATTTTCAATGAAGTGGTGACGGACCACCTGAATAAAAAGATAATTTTTAAGGTCGATAAAAATAAATAAAAATTGTTCGCTTTCAAGAGTTGTCTGACAAATAACTTTCTTTTTGCAAAACTCACCTCCACGATTGTCACCACCCTGTTCTACTGTCCAGTTAAATCTTAACCCTAGCAACCCCGATGACGCGTCGTGACGGTGCGATATCAAATTGTCACGTTCGCAGATATACCCTTATTTATTAACCGACTTCTTGATTGAAGGTGATGTCATAAAGCACTATTTATGAACTAAAAACAATTACTTTGTTACAAATGTGTTTTTGCAACAAATATGTGTTCATGCAGCTCCTCCACCTCCACACTGTAAGAGCATACACAGAAATCCAACTGTCATCACTACCACACCGACATGTTTCGAACTGAACCAGAGTTCATCCTCAGAGCAACACAAGCGCTCACCATGCTACCAGATGTTAGATGTTGGTGAAAGAGCTGCATGAACACACAATTGTTGCATAGAAGCTATCATAAGGCCGTGGGTGAGCAAAGTAATTGTTTTTAGTTCATTGATATGGACCTACGCAAAGTAACGCCTGTTTTAATAAATCATTGCACTATTCATGTAAAAACTCGTAATTCCTAGTTCCCTACTAACTAACGCCCTCTCTCTTTCCAGCCCCGAAGCTGATGATCCCCCAAGCCGACTTCGTTGCGCAGGGGGTGATGGGCAGCCCCCAGGAACTCCGCACCCCCACCGGCAGCCAGATGCTTGCAAACCCCCTCCTCAACCTCAACAACACCGGCCGGACCAACTTCACCAACAAACAACTGACAGAACTAGAAAAAGAATTCCACTTCAACAAGTATCTTACGAGAGCCCGGAGGATAGAAATAGCGTCAGCTTTACAACTGAACGAAACGCAGGTCAAAATCTGGTTCCAGAATAGAAGGATGAAACAGAAGAAGAGGATCAAAGAGGGTTTGATTGTGGCGCCAGAGGTCGCTACTGTGTCGCAGTCAGAAGCCGTTGGGTCGAGTGAGAACAGTCGCGAATCTAGTTAGATTAAACTTGTGGGACGATTAGTTTTGTTGTGAGTGAAGAAATTTTATCTGTTTAGGAATTTCTATTTGTACATTGGGAGCTTCCTTGTAATATGGGGGGTAGAGGTTGAGAACTCTCTCGTGGAACTGTTCAGTTGCGTAAGGGTCCAGGGGGGCTACTACGAAATTCCAAAATCGAAATTCGTATTGTAACTGCCGTCCCTCTCACTCGTATTATTAAATAATATTTGCATCAGCGGGACGGCAAGATACGCGAATTTTGCATCGTAGTACAGGGCCAGCTGTAAGCAGTAACAGTTCCAAATCCTTCCAGAGTGGCGCTAGTGTAGCAGATTATGAAATGAATGTAGCAGAGTGAAGTGTGCTCAGTTGAAAAATTTAATACTTATTAATTACATTCGTTTTTTCGACGAACATAGACAACGAAATGTTTTTTTTGTTATTAAATTTTATTAGGTACTTTATTTTATGCATTTGCTACAGTAGCGCCACCTATTTAACGCTTTTCGACACAGAGAAGGTTTTTCCGTCTACCCTCCATACTTTGTAACTTGTATAGGTTGTGTAAATGTTTAACCTCGACTTGGTGTGGAATCGAGTTGGGATTTTATCGCACGAGTCTCTTACAATGCGGGGCCGCGCGGCTATAAATTTATAACTGATCAATCATGACCGGCAATGTACCGCATCTATGATATTTCTGACTCCGACTGAATAAAGCCTTGCCTACATTGCCGGCCGGCCAAGAATTGGTATGAAGCCACTTTTTATGAGCTGTCAAAACTAATTCCTCATATTTCCAAATATTAAGAAATATTCGTAGCAAAACGGACACATCCATACAATATTTTGGGGACACATCTGGAGGGAGACCCTGTTTTTCCAGCTCGGAATCATGGTCTGAGTCTACCTCCCAAATTTTATTGAAATCGGAGAGATAAACTCTGGGTACAACGGTAGATATAAATGCCCAACTACTAGTATCCTGAGGTTTTTTTGACGTTATGGTTACTAGCCAATTACAAGCAAGACCGTAACATCTAATTAACCTCACGATACTAACGCCATCTAGCGATATTTCACCTGTCTTTTAGCCCTCAATAATTGGCATTTGCGATTTGATTATGAAACCAACTGTCTTAATCAACATCACAATATGCCCTAAGAAGGCGCCCCAAGCCGATTCCACATCTTTTAATGAGGTGAATCTAAGTTAAGGCGTGGCTTTGTAGCATTCTTTAAATATCGTTAAAAGTTCATTTCACAAACTAACATTCTATAATTTTAAATCAAGCTGCTAAGATAATTTCAATAGAATAACTTGACTAAAATGTTTGTACTACATATTTAAGACAAGTGGCGCCATCTGTTATATAGTAGATGAAAAAGGCAGTGCTTGGAACAAGTGTGCATAGATGGTGGCGCCACAACCATTCAATATCTCATGTACAGTCGTGGACAGGTGTTATTGAGCAACTTACTACTGTTCGTAATTTGGCCGTGTAATCCTATTCTGTTTCATTAACCTTTTGAACGCCACGGCCGGCCACAAACGACAAAAAAAAAGTGAAAATCTCTCCATAGACGCCACGAAATGCCGACATAGCGCCTATGGCACGATTTTCAGCTGTCGTGTGTTGCCGACTGTGGCGTTCAAAAGATAATGAAAATATTTACTACGTACGTGTGTACTACTGCCTAAATTAAGAACAAGTGCGAGTGGGTGAACAATTCCGGTCCTCGATGGTACATTCGGACTGTTGCGCTTCCTTAATCGCTTTTGTTCCTTTACATGCTCCTTCCTTCATCACTTCTAACGGATCTAGTGAAAATAATAATGTAGTAGTTCCAATAAAGGTACTGATGAAGGAAAATATGTACAGTCGAAGAGTGCTAGGTATACTTACCATTTTTAAGTTCCTACACAGTGGATATCACATTGACTTTTTAAGTGATATTATATTATTCAGACTCCTAAATTAAAAGAGCAGAAAAGGAATGAAAGAGCTTAATATTTTTATACCAAATTGTTGCCATATCAAGGATTTTACGTCAAAAATATGCCAATTACGTAGAAAGTAGCGTTCTTGTTTAATTTCTCTTTTGGTGGAAATTGTTTCTTTTCAGACATACAATAACATAGAAACTTGATTTTGCAATTTAATAAATTTATAACTATACCAATTACATTAACCGAGGCGCCGGCGCCATTTTTTCTCGTAAATAAAATATAAAATGCAAGGAGCATCTTTTCCATAATCATGTGCTTAATTTTTGTGCCATTCCTTGTCAAGTGTGCTATAAAAATGACATTTAAAATCATGATGATTAAGTACGTTTTGTTTTGTACATTTTGATATTATTGTAGCATAACTGCCAGTTTAGTACGGTAGGTGTTGAGGTGTCGAGATTACTTAACCTGTACATTTCGGGTCTTATTCAACAAAATTATGTTATGAAAGCTAATTTGTACTATAAAAAGTCATTAGTTTTGGATAATACCGAGATTAGTGCAAGCTCTTTTATAACGTATAAGAATTAAATTTTAACTTATTTTATACACTAAAATATTGTTGGATAAGATTTCATAATTAAAATTAGATAAGATTTACAACTTCGGGTTTTTATTATTTGCAAATTACACTTAAGTTAATTCCAGTTCTGGCCAATGAAACAGTGGCGCTGTGTTCTTGATATGTATTTTAAAAGGACTTTTTATATAAATTAATATTGTTAGGATTTTTATGTGTTCTAGTTTGATAGGTAAATGGATAGTATATTCGTACTTTGAAACATGTTTTATTATTAAAATACGTTAATTTTGCTACTTACCTAAATTGGGGTATGTATGAATTAAAATATTATTAAATAAGCCAATAATAAGTATGAACATTATTTCGTCACGGTTTAATTCCATCGCCAGTAAAATACTACATTTTCGAAATACTGCATTTGCCAATCTTATTTTACCTAACTCACTGGCTTAATTTCGTATCTTTAAAATCTGTTATTTTAAAAATTATGATATAAGTACTTACTTACTTGTTGTGAACTAGGGAGTTATATTTTTTTTAGATAAAAAATGCATTTCGTGTTATCTGCAATACGGTATTTGACTATTTTGTATATGTTTTATAAATTAAAACTACACAATGCCTGTTATCGAATAGAAAAACAATTTTTAAGCTACCTTTACAAATAACAAAGTTATAAAGGTTTGAAATTCAAGATTAGACAGAGAAAGACATACTGGCATGTGATGTCACACGCCAGTACCGCCATACTTGCTGCATAGAGAAAAGCGTTTCAGAAAGAGACAGGTACATAGATTTTTCAAAAAACCACTGTAAATCCAATTTTCAACCGATTTATATTACTCTTCGCTAAACACTATCAGCCTTATTCATAAAAATCCTTAATTGAGGTTTGATCGTCTGTTACTTACAGACTGATTAAGCTTGTTAGACGGTTGTCAGAAGTATGATTCATAAACGCTTGCTAGCAGCTGCTAGTTGTTGAGCCGCTGATAGACTGATAGACTCGTTATGTTGGACCTTGACAAATCAAAGACAAAAAATGGTAATCGATAATTAAAAAAAAAGTTTACAGCAGTGACAGCAAATTAGCAGGAAAAAAAATAAAAAGCGAGAAGTTTGTTTCCCGCCATTTCCGATCCGCATGTTATGTTGCAAAAAAGCCATAATTGTGTTAATCATCCTATTTTTTTTTTACTTATTGTTAATTTATTGCTGCTAATTTAGAGGATTTTTAAATACAAATTCCTGAAAAATATTTTTTCCTGGTTTTTTTTAATCTTTGCGTAACTTCACCCTTCACTAAAATATCTTCGGTATGGTTTTTTGCTCTTGTCAAAGTCAGCTGTTCAAACTTGTGCGGCCATTTGTGACTTAGCAGGGAGATAAAGGAGGTCTACGGTCCGCTACTTTAGCAGAGCCTTGATCGACTGATTAGCGCTAACAGACGTTTATGAATCATGTTTTTAGCATCGGCCTTCAAGGAGCCTTCAAGGAGCTCTAACTTTTTATGAATAAGGCTGTATCTGTTTATCTATATTTCATAATAAAATATTAAGATATGGCAAAATCAGGAGTTGTCAAATACCGTATTATAACGTTTTGATGTGATGAAGAAATATATTCATTTACTTATCGAAAGTCAAAATTTTAA
The DNA here is from genome assembly GCF_025370935.1 of Choristoneura fumiferana. Taxonomy (NCBI): domain Eukaryota; kingdom Metazoa; phylum Arthropoda; class Insecta; order Lepidoptera; family Tortricidae; genus Choristoneura; species Choristoneura fumiferana. The sequence continues at coordinate 1,879,451 of NC_133484.1, forward strand.
ATATTTTTTTATATCTATTTTTATTTAACATTACTTAAGACCAAAGCTCATTTGTTTTAATTATTTATTTAGTACAGCTTCGTTGTACCTACACTGTACAGTCATCTTGGTAATATAATATAAGAATGTGTGTTAGGTCAGTTTGTGTGTACATTTGTTAAGCTAATAGAAGGTACCTACTACTTTATCAATAAATTAATTATATCTATTTTCATACTGAAGTTTCATTGAAGTTTGCGTTCTCTTCAAAGAACTGCTTCATGGACATATAACTTCCTACAAATTTGAAGAAAATAAATTTGACAGTGATTACGGTAGCATCCAAAATTGGTAGTCGCCGAAACGTTTGGGGTGGAAAAAACAAATGGGCCCTGGAGGGCAACTACTTTAAATCGCCTGATTCAATAAATTACCTTAAATCCTTTAGTTAGCCAATTGTACTGAAAGAAAACATACTTTTATTTTTAAATTGAATCAAAACTACATTCAAAGAACTAAAAATTAAAAAATAAACACTCGCTTTTTATTACACAAATCGATAGGATTATTGTTCAGGATAAAAATTATCTAATAAACGTTTGGCCTTACACTCGTCTGTTGTACGTACGAGATACCATGAAATAGAATATTTATTAACATTACTTAGTACTGTTCACCTGTAACAAGGAATGATACCTACGTTTAATTTTCTTATCTCTCTAACATCTAAAGACATAATCATGAAGTACAAGCTTGCTAATTTTATTTATCACTCAGTACCTTATTGTAGACTTCGATAAGAAATCTTTAAATGTATAATAAATCTATGCACAATTCCTTCTTACACTGTTCTGGCGAAGAGTTAAAAATGGAACGTATTTTTTTTTATGCAACGCGGGAAAACAACCCCAAAATGTTTATTAGACAAATTTTATCCTAAACAATAATCCTATTAAAAAATAAATATCTATATATAATTAATTAAAATATCTTTATTTCGGAAAATTTCAGATTCCATAAAATTGTTAGTATTTTTCATTTCATTACAGCTACGTGAAATTGTTTTAAAACATAATAAAATAATAATTAGCATAATATTTAACAATGAAATCAAAATTCACAGTGAAATAAAATAAAATAATTATAATTATTCGTATAATAAAATAGCGAGTTTTATTTTTTAATCTTTAGTATTGGTTCGATTCCCGGGTGAGACAAGGGAAGTTTAGAAGATCTTTGAATGCAGTTTTGTTCAATTTTAAAAATAAAGGAATGTTTCCTTTCAGTACAATTAGCTAACTAAAGGATTTAAGGTAGTTGCTCTCCAGGGCCCATTGATTCTTTCCACCCTGTATATTTAAGTGTTATATAGGTCAGAATATTAAAGTTTTTATATGTAAGTGAAAATCGCAAAGGTTTGTAACATCATGTTTACTTACATAGCATATATCAACGTTAAAACCAGAATAAGCCCTTACAAAATTAACAATTAAATAGACAATAAATGCGTAAATTGTACAACAATAAAGGTGAATAATTCAACAGAGCTGAGCGAGGAAAAAATACAACAATAAAAATAATAAATAATTATCCCAGCCTCGCTTAGTGCAGCTCCTATTTTTTATGATTTAAATTCGAGTTTTGTTCCGCGTACCTTGATTTTAGAGAAGTTCGATATTTCGGCACAGTTGCATGCGCCATCACGAGACCTTACATAATAACAACGTTGCAAGTTAAAAAAAAGCTTTTAAAAAGAAATTGCAAAAATAACTGACTCGCAAAAAATTTTTTCATTAAATTCGCTTGCTTTTTTTTAAATGGCGCGGAAACCAGTACCTACGCGAATTCGACTCGCGTTTGGCCATCTCTCGCTCTCATCGCTTAGCTATCTCAAACTGCTCCAGTGAATCCGTAAGCCGCTAATTTTTAAGTACTTCTACAATATAAACTTAGGTCACAGAATATATAATAGTACTAGCGTCTTAGGTATATAAAACTACTGCAGTTGGAATTCGAATGTGAGATTGTTTTCGTTCAGGTTTTTGATGAGATTCGTTTTAGAAAATGCAACTCCTGGTGTTAGTACTCCGCCCCTGTAACAAAAAAAAAATTACAAGATCTTTTTATGACAGGGTGGCCGACTGGGTCACCTAATGGTTAAGTGAACAGCACCGCCTAGGCATCAGATCAGATTCAGATTGTTTAGTACTTTGTAACGAGTATTTCGAGTTCGAAAGCTGATTGCAACTTTTTGCCACGCGCAGTGAGACTTTGCAACCAGAGGCCATATTGCCTAAAGTGCTTTCATTCTAGCATGGTGCGTGTGACACTTAATGCACGTTTCGTTTTACTCAGAAAAAGTTGCTGCGGTCTAAATAAATGGAAGTATATTTCAGTTGTAGCCTGAATATGACTGACTTAAAATATTTAAACATAAAGAACTATTTTATATAAAACAAATTTAAGCTATCAGATTTTTATAATCAATTAATTAAATTCAACGCACAATTAAATGAAAAAACGTAATATGCATGAAACGTAACATCAGAAACTCGTTTAGTGATGGGACCTAATGGATCTTGAGTTATATCGGTACTTATTAATTATTGGTAAGTAACAAATATTCTTTGCAAACTCCGTTTAGCCTTAATTAAGTGGCAAATAATATTCCAACCTAGAATTTCACTAATATTCTCAATAAAATTAGCGTAATAATCTGATTAATGATGACATTAATTATGATTAAGATTTTAAATTATTAATTTTATCGACTCAAGTTTCGACACTTTGACTCTCTAGTCTTGTGATATTGACACTTGACAGCTGTCACCCGCACCATGCTACAATGAAAGTACTGTAACGTTTCTGACGCTCGCGATCGCAATCAAATGACAGATTTCGCATACAAAAATTGTCATTTGATTGCGTCGCGAGCGTCAGAAACATAGGCAATACGGCCTCTGCTCTGTATTATTTATTCGCGTACGATACTAGTGACACTACAATATCGTGTCGTATTTTGGAACTTAAGTTGCATGCTCGTCAACATACTGCTATAAATAATTATTGATAAACAAGCCATCTAGTTCAGCAAATCAACCATAGGAGGCGCTGTATCGAACATTACTATTCCAGCTCTCGGACTAAGGCTACGCACGCACTATCTGATGCGGCTACCTACGGTTTGAGTAGGTACTTTGAGTGCGCCGTCTCATTCTCATGCGATATTGATGTCGGGGGCCGATCGTAAAATCCGCCAGATCACGAAATTCCTAGGCATATCGGGAAATGACGCCATTTCATGAATTGGCTAAGGGACATCAGCCATATCGGTTAAAAGTCACCGTTTAAAGATTTGCCTAGTGACATTTACTATAGGCAGATCATAAAATTAGGTATATCATGAAACGCCGCCATTTCATGATTTGGCCAGTTTAGGCAGATCATGAAATTCCTAGATATATCATGAAACGCCACCATATCGGTTCTGGCACTTCGCCGGCCGTGGCACTCGCTTCACTCGCTCGGCTCGAGCGTTGTGGTCACAATTCATACAAACCACTCCTCGCTTCGCTCGTCGTATCTAATATTCTTTTTTTTTCGGCATAATATCACGATGTGCCGGTATAGAGCTAGGAATATCGATGAATGCGTTGCTCTAATCGATCCGCCGTATTGTTCTCAGGCACATCGTGATATGCCTGGCCAACTTTTAGGCATATCATGAAATGGCGCCATTTCACGATATGCCTAGGAATTTCGTGATCTGGCGGATTTTATGATCGGCCGCCGACATTGATATTATGAAGTAGGACGGCACGCTAAAACCACACGGCTCACCGCATAATGCGAACGTGTCCCTAACAACGGCAGTCGCTAGTCAACAGTATAGTCACTCACGCTCCCGGCATTTTATCGCTTTCCTTCAGGCAGGTGAGCGCGGAGAACAAGAGAGCGCTGGCTGTTGCTCCGTACAACGAGTTGGGATTTTACCTGGAAATTAGCACGTATACTCCTTAAAATCATCATCATCAGCCCAAGACGTCCACTGCTGAACAAAGGCCTCCCCCTTAGAACGCCACAATGAACGACAACTCGCCTCTTGCATCCACTGGTGCCCGCAACTCTGACGATTTCGTAAGTCCGCCTAGTGGGAGGCCTGCAACGCTTCGTCTTCCAGTTCGTGGTCACCACTCGAGCGATGTGGCCCTTCTAAAAAATCCTACAATATATATATATGTCGTGGATTACAATAATCAAGCCTTATAGGACTGTCAATTGACTATTACAATATCGAGATGGCGGCGAACGCCGTGTGACGTACCTACCGGTTGCGGTGCACGTGGACGAGCTCGTTGGCCAGAGCGTCATTCTACTTCGGACTGTAGGGACGACAACTGTAACACCTGGCTAATGATTCTGTCAGTTCGTCTGTCGATTAGCTCTGTACATACTCTGATTGGTTTTGTAATTTAATTGTTATCGGCTGGTGAAATAAAACAACTGTGCTCCAAAAGAAGTTATTATTGAAGCTCTCACTCATACCTACATACATCATGAACGCATCCTGACGGCGAGACGGAAGTACTCTCATTCCACCCATCAATCATCATCTCATCTCTCCTCTCCGCGCTCTCGTCGCCATATATATGTAAAGTCTTTATTGTACAAATAAGAAACAAAGACAGCAATTATTCTTCCAGACTTACCGTAACAATAGCCTTCTTGTTGGGCTTGGTCGTGTCCACGTCTGCGCCGCGCTCCCAGCCTTCCCCAAACAGCTGGAACAGGACCGTCGTGTTGTTTAACACGTTCTCCGTAGGACCCTGATGCGACATCATGCCGAAAGAGAAAAATCTGGAAACATCAACAATTGTTAAGTGTTAAGTACTAAAATGAAAACCTCCGCCAACCCCCAACTGTTTTTTTTAAGTTTAATGCATGTGTGGCGCTACAAGCGACCGACAGCGCCGCCGCATTCCACCATTTTCTATTTCACTTAATTGCACAATCTGTGGATCAGGGTTTTGATTTGAACCGACCAATCCTCGATCACGCGCGCTTGGAGCTCGACGTGGATTGGCTGTTAACAACCAATTCTATTACAAGATGGGCCATGCCGGCGGAGCTACTACAAATTTCGGAAATCGAAGTTCGTGTCGTTCCGTCTATCTGACGCTTATACTATTTAACACGAGAGCGAGAGGGATGGTACGATACGAACTTCGATTTTTGAATTTCGGAGTAGGCCTTCTGGAAGAGCGCTGAGTGCTCTTCCTTTGTCACCCGCGGCCAAAGTACAACTATTAAGCGGCGGCCATATCGCTTTTAAAAAAGGGTCGTATGCGCGCACCGTTTTTTTGCATGCTTTCCGCACCGCTGCTTAAAATACGCAAATGGTGCGGAATCGCCGTGATGTGTCGTAAAACGTCACGAGTTTTGTTCGGTAAAGTCCTGACGTTTACAGCACGTCACTGCGATTCCGTATTTTAAGCAGAGGTGTGGAGAGCATGCGATAATAAAAATGGTGCGCATACTATGCGTCAATGCGATTCCGTACCGTCACCGTTTTTAGGCAGCGGTGTGGCCGCTCCTTTATTTGTATTGTACCGCGGCCGTGCACATGTGATGTATTAAGTAATTTAAGATCAATATCACTCCAAAATCGTAGATTGTTTTTGTGAATGTAATAAACTTATAACCCGAGTTTAGACTTGCAAGAAAAACGTTGCATTAAGCCGCGTATCCACTTAGAGGCAGCCTCGGGCCAAAAAACCGACAAAATATGGCTCGGCTCGCGGTGCTCGGCCTGAGGCTGCTCTAATGGATACGCGGCTTTACACTGCGGCGCTCGATTGACCACTACAAACTCGTTGGCTTTACGGCCTCGCATTGTAGTGCAACGTGCACGATTTTCCTTTCAAGTCTAAACTCGGCTTTAGACTCGATTCAGTAAAAGAAGCATCTAAAAATGCAACCTGGTTTAAAGTATAGGCGATCGACCTCCTCTCGATTCTGAACAAACTAATTTCAGGTTTTCAGTTATTTAATCAGGGGTGACCGAGGAGAGTTGTGATTGTGACAGACGAAAGTAGTGACAACGTAGATTTTCAGAAACTTATTAATTGCTAGCGAGCTCGGAACAGCACGCGTTTGATAATTCGCGACTTAAACTAAAAAAACGCGCGCTATTGCGAACTAGCTACCAGTTAATAAGCTCCAAAAAATCGATCTTGTCACTACTCTCTCTTGTCACAACCCTCGGCCTCCCCTATCACCTTGTATTATATTATAACTTCATCTTCATACCAGCCCAAGGACGTCCACTGTTGGACATAGGCCTCCCCTATGGACCTCCAGTTGCTTCGTTTAGAAGCGGCCTGCATCCACCGTGAACCCGCGACTTTAACCAGGTCATAACCAGGTCAGGTTTATCACGTCGGCATCGTCATATTATGACTTACCTAGGATAATTCAGCAGCAGTCTCTTCGTCACTGAAATCTTGGACATGAGGAACCCTATAATGCAGACCAGGGAGATAGCTACAGTGGTCATGAACCCCCCCAGTTTGTAGTAGGGCCTGAACTGAACGGGCCTTTTGTGTTCGTTCTCGTAGAACCAGCGTTGGGTGCGGTACACTACCAACAAGTCCGCAATCGCAATCGGCAAACACCAAGCACCTTCGTGCTTGTGGATAGTGGAGCTAGGGAATAAAGAATAAATTAAAGTTAGAAAAACCCTATCTAATCCTACTAATATAATGCCCAGACCTGCAAGGAAACTCGTACAAGTCACATTAAACTCCAATTCAATAGAATCTGACAATCCTGTAGACACTTCCAGCCTACTAATATAAACACCGGGCTGCCTAAGGCTTTGTGATGTGACTATTATTCTTTTTTGATTCCTTTTAGATGATAATTGCAACAACAGGGACATATATAATCAAGTGTGCCCACGATAGGGTGTCTTAAATATGTAGAAAATTGACAGATTCTATTGAATTGTACTTTAAATAGATATAGCCGATTTCTTTTACTCCCGTTATCTTCGACAGACAGAGACGGCAGTTCATTGGTAGAAAATACATGGTACTTAATTAACTTTTTGGCCAAATCGAAATGTAATAGGTAACACTAGTAACTTCAGTCATTGTTAAAGGCCAAATCGTAAAATTCACAAACTTGACGAAGGACATCGACGTGACAGTGACACACATTATTATGAGAACATTAAAAAAACATTCACATTACAATGAACTAAAATAATTTCCTTGCTCATCCGCGACCTTACGATAGCTAAGCTTATGCAAAACAGACAGGTCGCAGTTTTAATGCTAGATTTAAAGAGCATGTTTCGGCATATAGGAATGAGCATCCTGATAAGTCGAATTTTGCCAAACATTTGTTGGAACTAAATCATTCTTTATCGGACTCAGATTCGTATGAAGTGTTACATTATTGTGGCAAGGGGTTTCGTCTCGATGTTTTAGAATGCATGGAGATAATTAGATACAACAGTAGGTATGGGGTCTATTATTAATGAGCAGGTAAATTTAGTTTCATCTCCCTTGCTACGGCTTGGATCTAATTTCAGCAATGGTAGTTAATAAAACATGCCTTGACAGTAAATAAATAAAAATCAAGGTAGTTTTGAAGGACGGTTAAAAAAATATTAATAATTTGTGGGTAGTTTTGTTTGTTTCATAAAACGAATGTGGGTACTTGGGAGTTTGCAGTGACAAGTTAAACGGTGGTTGTGGTTCGTTAGTCTAACAACTGGTAGCATGGTGTACGGTTGTGTCACTCTGAAGATGAGCTCTGGTTGAGTTCGAAACGCGTCAGTGTAGTGTGGTGGTGGTGATAGATGGGTTTGTGTGATTCGTGTGTGTTCTTACAGTGTGGAGGTGGAGGAACTGCATGAACACGCATATTTTGCATAAGCTTAGCTATCGTAAGGTCGCGGGTGAGCAAGGAAATTATTTTAGTTCATTGATATAGACCTCCGCAAAGTAACGCCTGATTCAATAAATTATTTACATTACCTTTTTCGCGAATTAAAAACACTTTAGCTACGGATTTAAGAGATTTCTTAATTTTCTTGTACTTTTTAAGTAAATTCTAGACTTCATGCCAAACAGCTTTCTTTCAGGAAATCGAGAAGTACCTTAGAGGTTTTAAAGAGTAAGTGAGTGGACCAATACGGTATTTGACAAACTCCTGAATTTGCCATGTCTGATATGTTATTATGAAAATATAGATAAACATATAGTATTTCGCGGTGAGATGAGAAAACTTAAATCGGTTGAAAATTGGATTTACTTATAGTGATTTTTTGAAAAATCTATGTACCTCTCTTTCTCAAACGCTTTTCTCTATGCACCAAGTATGGCGCTACTTGCGTGTGACGTCAGATGCAAGTATGTCTTTCTCTGTCTAATCTTGAATTCCAAACCTTTATAACTTTGTTATTTGTAAAGGTAGCTTGAAAATTGTTTCTTTATTCGATAACAGGCATTGTGAAGTTTTAATTTATAAAACATATACAAAATAGTCATATACCGTAGGTCATATTCTGTTAAACTACATGCTAGTACTAATCCTCCTGAGTCCTGTGCCTCTAGTGTAGCGTTTTCACAAAACAGTCGTTTACTATTCGACAACGTAAATCGAGCGTTCGATCGTCGATACGTAACACTCGGTCGTCGATACGTTTCCTAATAAATACAGTGAGTACGGTTCACTTTTCGAATGGAATAGCAACTCACTTCGACTGCGTAATGTTTGAGACGAACAATTGCGAGTGTGAGTACCGCGTCTAGGACGTTGGTGACCTGCTTCATTATTTTGGACATTATTTTAAAATTCTTAGAATTCTTTATTCAATGAACAATTTGTACTTTATAAAGTACATTCGGCCGTTATTCTTAGTGTTAATTAGTCCTTGATTAGTCTTTGCAGGTGGTAGGACCTTGTGCAAGGTCCGCCCGGATTGCTGCCACCATCTTGCTCGCTAATCCTGCCGAGAAGCAGCAGTGTTTGCACTGTTGTGTTTCGGCGTGGAGAGTAAGACAGCCGGTGAAATTACTGGCACTTGAGGTATCCCATCTTAGGCCTCTAGGTTGGCAACGCATCTGCAATACCCCTGCTGTTGCAGATGTTTATGGGTGGTGGTGATCTCTTACCATCAGGAGACCCACTTACTCGTTTGCCATCCAGTCGAATAAAAAAATAATAATAATAAAGTACGCGAGGACTCAGGAGGTTATACAAGTACGTACATACCGAAGGGGCACTTTGGGCTTGAAGGTGGGCAGCTTTTCTGGGAACTGTTTCTTTCGCAACGGGCCCAACTCGTTGGAGTGTTCCAACCTGGAAACGAAACCATACTTAACTGTATTTTCAAAGAAAAACTTATATTTTTATGTCCGTATATCTCTGTCAGACAATGACACAAACTGCGTACATTTTACATAAAAGCAGGGCTCTGCTAACACCGGACATTCAGAGAAACTTGGATTAGGGTATTTTTTAATAAGTGTATGGGGTTCCATAATGCAAGCCACACATTTTTTACAGATTTTTCCTGCGATCTGTACCTATGTAAAGAACTATTGTTTGAGGTTTTTAACATTGGAAATGTCTTTTTGTTGAGAAACAATAATGTACAACTCGGAATGTACGCGCAATAATGTACGACATGATAATCCGAGGCATTATTGCTTCCGATTATCATGCCGTAACATTATCATATCATGGTCGTAAAATATTGCGCGCGCTGTGTAATGTACGTAATGATAATGTACGACGTGATAATCTGAATTCAATCGATTCGAATGAATAGACATTTTTCGCCGCGGATTGAGCGATCGCAGCGAGCGAGATCGATATAGTTGGAGCAGATCCGCAGGAAACTCGAAGTTCGTGTCGTGCGGCTCCTCTGACACTTATACTATTTAATACGAGAGCGAGAGGGACGGTACGACACGAACTTCGAGCTTCGTGTTTCGTAGTAGCCCTGCCGACCCGGCCGGGTTAGGTTGAAGGGCGAGGGTGTGCGAGTGAGGCGGCAGTCTCGCTCGCCGTTCTTGCACTTTGTTAGGTATTTTTTTTATTTCAATCACGGAAATCGTAAGGCATGATAATCGGAAGACATAATGCTTCGGATTTTCACGTCGTACATTATTGCGCGTACATTATTGGTTCCCTGCTAGTTCGGTACGGGGTAACTACTTACATCCTTTTCGTTCGCTCCGATTTCATGAAAAAGTGTGATCCCTAATATATTGGAGCTGTGAATAAATCATCAAGAATCTTCAAAATAAGTAAATAAATAAATAAATATATTTTGAAGCGTTTTGTAGTCAGATCCATTTCTTGTTATTTTTTTGGAGTCAGGTTTACTTTTTTGTTAAATTTCCTTTACTTATTTCTCACTTTTTAGTGTTTCGTAGCCAAAGTATATCTCCCAACGATTCCATGAAGTCCAAACACGGCTTAGTTACGTTGTTTTATAACAGAGTTCCGTTGCCTACCTTCCGGCTTCAACATCAGATCAGTTCGAAAGAATCATTACCTAACTTAAAGCTTGTTCTTAGCGGCTTATTTAGATATATTAGTCATGATCATTTATAGACGCGGGGGCATTACTTAGCTATGAAAAGTTCCATTGACCATCTACGGTCTTCTTCATCGGGTCCAGTTTACCAAATGATACTTTCTGAACGCCAAAAATGCCAAAATCGCTACAGGTGGTCCTAAAATTTGAGATTTGCCCTCGATTTCCCTAGGATCCCATCATTAGATCTTGACTTGGCGACAATGGGACTACCTCAGAAGAGTGCTCTTTCGAATTAAAAAAAGAATTTTGAAAGCCGGTCCACAATTGACTGAGTAATAAAAAAAAAATACAAACATTAGAACTTAGAAATTTTTAAAATCGGTTGAAAAAAGGCTCAAAAGACGCGTATTTACGAGAGCTGTAAGAATTATTAGAAAAAAGTCAAAAACAAAAAAGTAATGGCTGAAATAGTAAAAAAGAAATACATTTTTTTTCCGAATTTTTGTTTTGGTGCTCGATATTTTGGAAACGTAGAATGATAATGAAATTTTGAGAAAATTTCCTGTGGACAATTTAGTCAGCTACAATTTGAGCTTAAAACAAAGACGGTTTGCCCTGTAGCCTAACCTTTTTGAAAAAAGTCAAAAAGTCCGATTACAATATTTCACCACTTCAACTCTCGTGGCACCTATACAAAACACTTCTCCCATACCATACCACTACCATGAGTTTACAGTGACCGTACTCGATAGCGACGGCGCAAATTATTTGTATGGAGAATTGTACAGCGCCCCTACAAATAATTTACGCCGTCGCTATCGAGTACGGTCACTGTAAACTCATGGTAGTGGTACAGCAGCCTTGCCTTGTCGAATCGGATCAAATGAGACGTACCAAGTTCTTAGACTTTGCCAGGGTCAATGAAATGCTCTGCCACTGCAGAATTATTGATTTTCATCCCCTTAAAACTCCGTATGTGCTCCTGGATTCTGGTGAACACACTACGACCCGTCTGCCCCACATACGTCCTTCCAAAATCACAAGACATTGTACACAACCTACGCGTATATAAGAGACTCCCATGTTCCGTAGTTCAGAAGGCCGCGCTCTCTCGCCTCGGCATAATACTTTCGCGGCAAATCCGTAGACATGTAAGACACCACCGAGTTCAAAGTGCCTGGGAACAAAACAATGATATCCTTATTCCATGTTATAAATGCGAAAGTGTGTGTGTTTGTATTTTTGTCCGCCTTTCACGTCGACACGGAGCGACGGAACGACTTGATTTTTGGCATAGAGATAGTTTATGGGCCAGAGAGTGACATAGGCTACTTTTTATCCCAGAAAAATGCACAGTTGTATAAAAAAAAACATAAATGTGAAATGAGAGCCAAGTTCAATATTTACATTTAATCCATACTAATATTATAAATGCGAAAGTAACTCTGTCTGTCTGTCTGTCTGTCTGTCTGTTACGCTTTCACGCCTAAACCGCTGAACCGATTTTGATGAAATTTGGTACAGAGATAGAATAGACCTTGGGAAAGAACATAGGCTACCTTTTATCGCGAAAAAGAGGCTTTAAGGGGTTGAAATAGGGGATGAAAGTTTATATGGTGGAAGTTCGTCGCTGTCAAAGATAAAACTATGAAACTTGGCATTTAGGCACTTAATAAGAAATAAGTCTATATTTGTTTGAGCTTTTTTGAAAGTTCGACCTGTGAGGGGATGAAATAGGGGATGAAAGTTTATGTGGAAGGTCGTCATTATCGATGAATAAATCGATGAATCTTTATTAAACTTGCACTTTCACATGAAAAGAGATAAATAGATATTTGTTCGCACGTTTTTTAAAATTCTTCGTGTGAGGGGGTGAAATAGGGGATGAAAGTTTATATGGAAGATCGTCATTGTCGAAGATAAATCGATGGTTCTTTATGAAACTTGGCATTTGGGTACGTGATAAGAGATAAATAGATATTTTTTCGCGCGTTTTTAAAAATTCTTCCTGTGAGGGGGTGAAATAGGGGATGAAACTTTATATGGAAGATCGTCATTGTCGAAGATAATTCGACGGTTCTTTATGAAATTTGGCATTTGGGCACGTGCTAAGAGATAAATACATATTTGTTCGCGGGTCTTTAAAACTCTTCCTGTGAGGGGTGAAATAGGGGATGAAACTTTATATGGAAGATCGTCATTGTCGAAGATAAATCGATGGTTCTTTATGAAACTTGGCATTGGACTACTTATAAGAAATAAATAGATATTTGTTCAAGCGTTTTGAAAATTTTAACTGCGAGGGGATGTTAGCAGAGGGGATGATGCAGTGTTAGTAGAGCCTTCTAAGCTCATAGGCAAAATGTACGCAATGTGGGGTCATTTTAGATGGCGTATTCACATAGACAGTCAGACATGAAAAATTATGATTTTCAGATTTTTCTTATTAATTATGCAATAAGAGCTACCTTTATGCAAAATTCCAAGTTTCTAGGACAGCCGGAAGTACCCTATAACTTTTTCTGTTAAGGCAATTGGTTTGGAAACACCTTTTTAATGACTGTAGCTTTTGATTGCCTTGACTTAGAGGTTTGATAGACGGACGGACGGATAGCAAAGTAATCCTATAAGAGTTCAATTTGTTTCCTTTTTAGGTACGGAACCCTAAAAAACATTTGTTCCAGCGCTTTTCAAATTTTAACCTATTTACTTGAAAATAAGGGGATGAAAGTTCTTAAGGAATTCCAAACAAATTACTACATACCTATAAGTATATTTATCGGAAATATGTGTAGCTATGCTTAGTAAAAATGCCGTCTTAATTATAATCCTACCCTCCTAACATACAATAAAGGACGTAAGGTGTCAAGAGTTCACTATGAAGAATTAGTCCTTTTGTGTTGGCAGGGTAGAATACACGTCGTATTGCTAAATTGTAGCTACCCGCAAAATATTTATGTTTTACCAAAGAACATCGGGTGGATGGATGGATGGAAGAACAAAAAAATAGTTTATATTTATAGCAATGTATTAAAATAGGTTATTTTCGGTAAACCGTAGAAGTTTCTATGTACTATTATTGGCAGAATAGGTATCCTAAATAAATTAAATACTTCCCAAATTACTATTCCACGCGGACGAAGTCGCGGGCAAAAGCTAGTTCTATGATATGCATTCAACGACAAAAGAAGTGAAATCTAAATGGGTGTCAAGTCAGTCCTGAAATTTATTTATAACAACATAAAATATTTTATAACAACTAATAATATTATTTCTTCTTATAGCTTAGGATCACATATTGAAGCCTTATGTCTGACTTGGGACTTGGCTTGTTTCATATACGAATTATATTACAATTCATAAAATAAGTAATGACCGCGATAGTCTAAAATATTGTGTTGTTTGAATATCGCTTACCGTCGAAGTTCTGCTGCATATACACAAGCCCCATATCGTTGGGGATGCTTTCGATACCGCAGGCGCTGACAATGTACACGCCGGCGTCTTTGGCCGCCTGGTCGTACTTCAAATGCATTCCTTCGTTGAACTGTAAGGCAATAATTCAATCATAGAACCACAAAATCAGTACCATGCATCAGGCGTGGCGCTGTATCAACTCGATTCCCACCGGGTTGCCTATCTAGTACCACTACCATGAGTTCACAGTGACCGTACTCGATAGCGACGGCGTAAATTATTTGTAGAGGCGCTGTACAATTCTCCATACAAATAATTTACGCCGTCGCTATCGCGTACGGTCACTGTAAACTCATGGTAGTGGTACAGGTCACGGCCATGCTATTCTTTTCTCGAAACCAAGCCATTCATGGTTTTTTCCGCCTTCTGTAATTTTGTGCTGGCTAAAGCTAACATCCTGCATTCTCATTATCATTATCATCATCATCTCAGCCGTAGGTCGTCCACTGTTGGACATAGGCCTCCCCCATAGACCTGAAGTGCCTTCGTGACTTTTTTACCCGACTGTTAATGAACCCTCGTAGTTTGGCCCTTTACAGCCCATCGACTGCACACCTCCAAGGTGTGTAAAGGCTGTATCGTACCTACTGATCGCTGGCCTCTGCACGATTCATAATTTTTTTAACCCACGACGAAAAAAGAGGAGTGTTATAATTTTGACCGCTATGTGTGTCTGTCTGCGGCACCGTAGCTCTTAAACGGGTAAACCGATTTGAAAGCAGAGTTTCTAGCGATGGTTTTTAGACATGTTTCATCAAAATTGGTTCAGCCGTTTTTGAGATATTGAACTTTGAAGTGACAAAGTCGGGGGTTTTCCAACTTTCTGTTGGTTAGGTTATTACTTCTGGGTAGCAACGTACAAGGCTAGTGACTATAGTTGAAGCAAACTAAAAATATAATGAGTTCAAACGAACATTTGTATGTTTTCATCACACTTGCTCGTAAACAGTGTCGTAACATGCAGGCTACCTGGTTGCAACCCCCCAAATAAAACCCTCGACCTTAAGGTCGTTTGTCACGGTCAGCTAGGCACTACAGCGCCAGTAGATGACGTTAGTGTGCAAATTCCACGTATTTTATTTTTTTTAGCAATGAAAATATGGATATTTTTAAAAAATAATGTACATGCCGCCAATAGCGTGAAATTTGTAATGTATCCTACCAAATTTCAGATATATTTTAATTTAAAAAATAGTTTCACTTTTACTTATAACAACGCGGCAGCGGTGACTGAAATATTTACGCACACATGCTTATAACTTGTCGTCAACAAAAGTGATTGCTAATTTCGACGTCTCTTTCAAACTGCAGATTGGACTTCAAGTTGCATTGGCGTCTATTCATGCTAGGTACGGGTTAGAATCTTCGGGATCAAACCCGGTGTGTGGTTTATATCTTTTTGTTTTTTTTTTTTGGGATCTCAATTAATGATGTGAATGTATGAGGTAACTACTACCTAATTATTTTTTTAAACATGTAGCTAAAAATGTTTGACCTAATTTGTAAACAATTTTTTTTTCAGCTAATTTTATCCCCTGTCATAATATCAAAAACTACTATGTGTATGGAAAATTTCGCTGGTGCCTAAAATACCACGTAGAATAACACACTTTTCAAAATTCTAATAATTACAAAATCGAAGATTACTCGAGGAAGTAATTTTTTGTAGAATTTCTTATTTTGGACATCAGGTAAAATGGGAATGTAATAAAAATCTAATGAAGTATTTTGAAAAAATAGGCGTTTCGGGAAAGTGATATTTTCAGCACGAGCGGAAAATTTTGTCATTATCATCTTCCAGATCACGTCTCACTGCTGGACACACACAGGTTTCCTCGCACAATGAGGACTTGAGTATTATTTTCCACACTGACCTAGTGCGGATTAGGAAACTTCGCAGCAGGCGTATGAACATTTCCTCACGATGTTTTTAATTGAAGGTTTTATTGAACTACAAATTAAAAACAGTTTATTATTACGTCAGGTTTTTATTTATTTATTTACATCTATAAGTATATGAATAAAATCAGCCTACTCCCACCCACTGCAGGCCCTTGCAATTTCACGCCAGCCTCATACCTCTACACAGCTTACAAGCCGACTGCCAAATAACAATACCTATGTCATACAACTAACGGTCCGAAGGTTTATCCATGGTACCTTGACCCAATTTTGGCCATCATTCCACTGTTTATTTACATAATATGTAGTTTGACAAAATGTACTTATGTGTCATTGCTGTTATAAATAAATTATTTTCTTTCTTCTTTCTTTCTTTACTTCGCAAGTGTCATACTTCCTGGCGGTGACATGGTGTCGCATGGAATTCAAACTAATAAAAAAAATTGACCCGTAGTTACAAGAAAACAATGATCAATCTGTCACCACGAGGAATGATACTTCCTGGAAAAAATACGAGAAATGTACGAAATTGTACGCAAATTAAAAAAAAGAGTACTACCCGTAGTTACGAGAAAAGTGTACGTTCAGTACTACTTACTCTTTTTTATGACGATTGCTACATAATGAAATAGCGCCTGCCAGGAAGGATACTTCCGGATTGATCACTGTTTTCTCGTTACTATACACGGGTGGTACAATTTTTTTTAACTAGTGTACAATTTCGTACATTTTTCGCACATTTTTTTTGATTCACGAGAAATTTGAAAAGTCGACTGCTTCATAGGGAAATTGATAGCGCTTGCCCAAGAAGTATCTTTCCTGGTGGTAACAGATTGATCATTGTTTTCTTGTAACTACGTGTAGTACCATTTTTTTAATAAGCTAATAATTTAGTACATTTTTCGTATTTTTTTTATGTGAATTTGAATTCCATACGACACCACGTTACCGCTAGGATGTACGTTACCTTCGCAAAAGCTGCTCACATATGCGCTCGTAGAACTGACTATCGTATAAAATAATATTACTATACGGCCAGAGGCCAGTTCTGAATCACAATAGATTGCAAAAGCTGCACGTTCGTGCCCCGTAAAACTAAAGATCCAAATAAATAAAAGCCAAAGGAAAAGAAACAAGAAAAAGGGCAGCACCTAACACAGTGAAATATCTAAACATTTTTGGTTTTTGCCAACTTTTCGAAGTACTATTTCGGGTAATATACAATTTTTATAGAATGTCACCAATTTTGGTAACATATTACGAATAAAATTTTCGTCGCGCTCTATTTCTAATACGGTTATATAATATGTTGGAGAAATATATCCGACGAAGTAACATTTTTGCATTTTACAAACCCGCAGTTGGCCCTGGATCTGGAAACAGAAAAACCATTTATAATATAAACAACCAGCCAAAAGCGTGTCGGGCATGCCAAAGATAGGGTTCCGTAGCCGTTACGAAAAATTAAGTAATATTTTTTTAAGGATTTTGTATTTCGAATTGTATGTGAAATCTTACGTGGAGTGGAGAATCGTATGTGGAACATAGCCCTATAAAGGCTTTTCCTTGTATATTTGACATAATTACTGTGCTAACCAACACTTTAACTCTTAGGGTGCGGGGTAGGGGGTAGGGTGCAGGTGAATATTTCGCAAGAAGATCACTGAATAGAAAAATCGTCTTGGCAACTCCCCAGTAGTTTTAAAAGAACTTATCCAACGATACCCCACACTATAAGGTTAGTCATGATTTTTTTTGTAACCATTTCGTTGGCATAGTTGCTCATACATCCGTGCAAAATTACGGCTTTTTAACACTGCTCGGAGTAAAGCCGCAGACGGACGGACAGACAGACAGACATGGCAAAACTATAATGGTTCCGTTTTTTGCCATTTTGCCTATGGAACCCTAAAAATGTGTCTTATGAATAGCAATAAAAAAAGTAAAAAGTGATTGATACCTGATAATAGAAGTTGTGCTTTTTGTTTATTTGTAAACTACCACCGTCATCAACATAGAGCGGAAAATTTTTTCGGCTTTTGGCAGCGGAAAAAATGTCTTGGTTGCTACGAGCTAATGAGGGAAAACATTTAATTTCCAGAAGTGATTTTTCTTTTTCTATAACCCCTGCAATTTGATCATTGAAGTAAACAAAAGTGTTTTATTGATGATATGTACATATAATAGAAATATGTAATTATTTTGTTATGAAATAGGCTCACACACCATCTGGGCTAGCACCTAGAAAACCAAACTCTTCATCAATAAAAAGCCCTGCTGGCCGAACAGCTTTTTGCAGTTTTTCTATGAACAGTGTCCTGGCCACTGATTCGTTGTACTGGCCATAAGCCATGTCATTGGTCAAAACATTATTTTTATATAAAATACTCTTTACATGGTTATGACAGGGAGTAGTCGCTTTTCGTTTACATATCTGTAGCAAAAATAAAATTAAGCATATTCATATTCTGTAAAAGTTAACAACTGAGGGTGATTCAAGTCCACATGTTACTATGTTTATATAGTGATACCTATCATTTTTAATTATTATAATGAAGAAATCGCGAGTGCGAGTCGGACTCGAACATGAAGGGTTCCGTACCTAAGTACAATATTTTAAAAACAGTTCAGTAATAAGTTTTTGTTAAAAATTCTAATATGACAAGTTTTTTTGCTGATTGTACTTTTTTCCCGTGGTTACCAAAGTACTCATCAAGACGAATCAAACGAGTCCAAACTCAAAGAAATTATGTCGTTTTATTAGAGAGTTCCTATGGTCACCTTTTAGTTTCTTCATCAGATCAGCTGCATGTCATTATAATATTGCATTGTCATCACATTTATACAAAATTTCAGCTCAATCGGTTGAAGATATCCACTTCGAATTTGAGTTGAAATATTTCACCCGAACAAAGAAACGGACGGACGGACGGACAGACAGACAGACAGATGGACACAGTGGATTTCATTATCATAAATTTCATGTCTCTACTTCTAGCTGTTAAAGTTTTGGGATTTTGTTCCGATTCCGTGGGAATATCCGGATAAGCACTAATCTATATGTTATTCCAATCCATCAGCCGTTCAGCGTGAAAGAGTAACAAACATACACACACACTCACACATATATATATGTTTATATATATATATATATCACACACATCATATCATATATACATCTTTCGCACTTATAATATTAGTAGCTAACTAACCATTCCAAATTGACTGGCAGTGAGCCTGTCACATCTATGGGTAGTATAGACGTCATTGTCATGTTGCCCATTGTCAGGTTTGTGCGCAGGTTTTGTATTTTATAATAATTACTACCCGCGGAAAATTTCTTAACTCTTAAACCAGCCATTGATTGAAATTTCAAGATTATATTCCGATCCTATGGGATTATTGAGATATAAAGTAGCCTCTATGTTGTTTCAGATGTCTAACTATCAACATACCAAATTTCAAAAAAATCCTTCAAGCCGTTTTAGCGTGAAGAAGCAACAAACAAACACACACACACAAACATACTCACAAACTTTCATATTGATAATATTATTACAAGTAGTATGCTTTATCCCCATTCCGTTCGAATATAAAAATTAAAAGTAAGTAGGTGCTTAAAAAAACTCTTACCACAAAATAAGTAATTTTTCTGAGTGAACTTTATGAAAACTAGTTATGTCAAGGTTTAATTTTGTTGACACGTATTGATTTTAGAAACCAGATTTTTTCAAAGCAGTGACGCTATATGTATTATTCCAGGTATCCAACTATCCACATACTAATTAAATTAGGTTCTAACATCAGATCATAGATTTCTATGGTTTGAGGTACTACTCGTAACTAATCCCTAAAGCCGTTTTAGCATGAAACATACACACATACGGTATTATTCAAATACATACGCTCGAATAACATAACCAACAAAACAACTCCGTACTCACAAACTTTGGCATTTGCTTCGCACGCGTAAGCCATCAGAACCGATAGTTGAACTGAATTCCAGGATTTTGACTAATTCATAAAATAACATTGCACATAAAATACCCACGGTCAATTTGTAATATGAATGAACTGAAACAATTACTTTGCTCACCCGCGACCTTATATGATAGCTACATTTATGCAAGACTAGCTTTTGCCCGCGGCTTCGCACGCGTGGAATTCGGTGATCGTGCGCCGTTCCCTCGGGAACTGAGCATTTCTCCGGGATAAAAAGTAGCCTATGTCACTCTTTGGCCCATAAACTATCTCTATGCCAAAAATCACGTTGATCCATAGCTCTCTTTCGACGTGAAAGACGGAGAAACATACAAATACACACAATTTCGTATTTATAATATTAGTATGGATGTGCATGTTCATGCGTTCTTCCACCTCCTCACTGTAAAAAAAATATTGATATATGGGCCTATTCAAAGTAACACTGATTCAATAAATTCAATAAAAATTCGTATCGGCTGAAATTTTGGTATTTTATCCCGATCTCGTGGTATATCGTGATAAGAAGGAGCTTTCACTTTACACGCCCAGCTATCTACATACCAAATTTCATCCCAATCAGTCGTGACCTTTTATTTTTTTCATATAAGAGGGGAAACAAGTATTCGGATCACCTCATCATCATCATCCCAGCCTATATACGTCCCACTGCTGGCACAGGCCTCCTCTCAGAACAAGAGGGCTTGGGCCATAGTTCCCACGCGGGCC
Source organism: Choristoneura fumiferana (assembly GCF_025370935.1). NCBI lineage: Eukaryota > Metazoa > Arthropoda > Insecta > Lepidoptera > Tortricidae > Choristoneura > Choristoneura fumiferana. Next base: position 1,900,080 of record NC_133484.1, read on the forward strand.
CAGTGCGGATTGGGAACTTCACACACACCATTGAATTGCTTCGCAGGTTTGTGCAGGTTTCCTCACGATGTTTCCTTCACCGCAAAGCTCGTGGTAAATTTGAAATGTATTCGGGTCACCTGGTGGGAAGCAATCATCGCCGCTCATGGGCACCGGTAAAACGAGGGGTATCACAGGTGCGTTGCCGGCCCGTTGCGAGATTGATAGGCTAAGATCCCTAAGCTGTACCGCTCTGGGAATGCCGTCCCGGGAAGCTGGTTCCATAGTTTAGTCATGCGTGGGAAAATGTTCCGCTTGAAGCGGACAGTACTTGATTGCCAACCAATGGAAGAAGCTTTCAATTATTTAATATTACCTATATACTATATGTGTGAAGGATATTATGTTTCACTTACGCAGAACTCGAATTAATGTTGGGATCGTCATCATTTTCCTTTTTTTGCACCATACTTCATTACGACTGCAAACAACAAGCAGATTAGCCAGGTTATGTTTTCGAAAATAACGCCCACAATCTGCAATATGGTTTCCAAACGGTACTTACCTTTTGATTTCTCCGTGATAACGTTTTAATTTGTCCCTGAACTCGTTTTAGATTTTTCTGGACCAGAGTTAATGATGATTTTATAGTCTTTTCGCGAAGTTCGTGGCTCCATAGTGCAATGCGAAATTACAATTTTAATTCTCTTGAAACTATAGGCTTCATCGATAGCGAATTAGAAAATCGCAGTTTGACTGACAGTTGAGATTTTGTTTTTGTTTTTTTTTTTTTTTTTTTTTTTTTTTTAATTCGTCCGTTCGGACAGGCTAAAGTCAGGGACCATATCGCCTCGTCATCAGTTAATACTTATAATTTATTTCAACTTCTATATATTATTTCCATGTCAATTTAATAAAATTTCTTCAATATTTTTCTTTCCCAACGTTGTCATATTCAATAAAACTTCTTCAGTATTTCTTTCAATGTTGTCATATCCAATTAAACTTCTTTAGTATTCTTTCTATATTGTCTTATCCAGTTAAACTTCTTCAGTGTTTGCTTTCTATGTTGTCACATCCAATAAAACTTCTTCAGTTATAGTCAAGTCCGGTGTATAAATATTCAATCCAGAAAATACAAGATAATTATTTAAAACTTCTATGTAACCTACATAGATGATCCTTTAAAAATCCCTGTAAGGAAATAGTCTGACAGCTCTGATTTGACGCCTGTCAGTTGATTTACCAATTACTTAAACTAACCTACACTCACTGAAACGATAGAAAATTAGGAATATACAAAGAATGAAGCAATATTATAACTTTGTACATTAATGAAACAAATTATATTTCTTTTACTGTTGATACAATGAAGTTGTACAGTGGTTCATATGTAGAATGATTCTTTAACAGCTCTTGAACAGAGAGCGGGACCAGATGTGGTTCTCCGTAAATGCGGATTAATTCGTCCATCAGCACAAGGCGCTGAATGCCGAAAGACGAACAATGATAGACTATATGATCTATGGTTTGATCCTCATTTGACTGACACAATTCACAACGAGGATCACTTATAATTTTCATACGATGCAAATGATGGTTGAGGCGAAAATGACCTAACCTAAGACGACAGATTGTGCTGTAAAAGCTTATATTACGATAGATATTACCTTTACGTAACCAAGATACAGATTGTAAGTTTACATTTAAGGCAGCATACCAAGAACCCTTGTTTTCTACTTGCACAACATGATCCCATTGTTTTTTCCACTGAACATACATTCTTTGTTTCAGTATTGGAATAGCATCAGTATATGGGAGTAGGACATCAAAACTAACATCAATAGATGGAGGAGAGTTTGCAATTGACTGAGCCAAGAAATCTACATTTTCGTTACCAGATACGCCTATATGTGAAGGAGTCCACATGAATTCGATAACAAATTTGTTTTTTAAGTGAAGCTCAGACCAAAGATCTTTAATTAGGAAAATTAAATAATTTGTATTAGATTTTACTTTATTATTTTTTATAGCTTTTAATACACTCATACTATCACTGACAATTACCCATTTACATGCCTCTTTTTGCCTTGATATGTGCTTCAGTGCACAAAGAATAGCGAATGCCTCAGCTGTGAAAATACTAGCATGTTTGTCTATTTTGAAACCAAGACCCATTTTGTTTTCGGAGTTGTATATAGCTGAAGATACACTAGACTCATTCTTAGATCCATCTGTATAAATGAATTTAAAACCATTCCATGAAGCTAATTTCTCATATACTTGTTCCTTTCTGGAGAGACCATTATCAATCACAACATTTATAGGACTAAATTTACTTTCATAAGGCCCATCGAAACAAGGTAAGTGGTTATTGCTTTTATGTATACTAATTTGATTTAAAAAACTGCTAAATTCAGATAGGCCCTGCAAAACATAAAAAGATTTTTGGAAAGGCAATAGATTAATATTCAAGAGTTCTTTTAAAAGGTGGTTGTCATATTCAGCATGTAGTTTTACAATAAATCTTTCCTTCAAATATGCAAGTCTTATTGTTACTGGAGGGAGATTACACTCTACTTGTAATGAAACAATAGGAGTGGTTTTAAATGCTCCAGTCACAACGCGCATGCACTTATTTTGAATTTTTTCTAAACTCTCTATAATTTTATGGTCTGAAGCAAAACACATAAACCCATATTCAAAATGACTGCGAACTAAAGATTTATAAAGCATAAGTAATATTTTGGGGTCAGCCCCCCATTTTGTACCACGCAATGACTTAAGGATATTAAAAGCTTTATTGGCTTTGACTTCTAAATGCTCAGCATATTTTTCCAGGATAAATTGTGACAAAATATGACACCCAAAAACTTGGTATCTGTGACTATTGGCAGAGGTGTATTATTATACAATAAAGAGGGCAAAGTAGCTTTAGATTTTAGACCAAAAACGACAACTTTAGACTTAGATGGATTAACTGCGAGATTTAAATAAGAGAGGTAATTATGGAGTTTTGTTAATGCTAAGTTTAAGTTATTTATTATTGTGTTAGAATTATTTCCAGATAAATATACAACAAGGTCATCGGCAAATTGTAAATTTTTGATATTAGGACCCATTACCAAATTTAAGCGACGTATATACAGAATGAAGATCAGAGGGGATAAAATTCCACCCTGACAAACTCCTATGGAAGATAGTCGAGGACCAAACAATTCACCATCATACTTCACAAACACTTTTCTACAAGATAGAAATTTTTGAATCCACTGTACAACTTTAAGTGGAATACATATATTTAACAGTTCTGTACATAAAATATCAATATTTACATTGTTAAAAGCACCAGTAATATCAAAAAACACTGAAATAAGTTTGTTGTTATTTTTGATGCTTTTCAGTATATCTAAATGAAACAAAGATATGCTTTCACGTGCTGAACGACCTCTACGAAAACCATACTGATTGTTTGGAAGCAATCCATTATGTTCTACATAATATTCAAGACGCTGCTTAAGTAATTGTTCAAAGACTTTTCCTGCGCATGATGTCAATGTTATAGGACGATAAGAGTCTGGATTAAACCTAGGTTTGTCAGATTTTAATATAGGAATGATGCAATCAGTTGTCCATTCAGGTGGTATGTCGTTTTTTGTCCAAAGTGCATTGTAAATATTTAGTAAAATAATCAGACAACTCTCTGGCAGTTTCTTGAACATCATATATGGAATTCCATCTAAACCAAACGAAGTATCCCTGCGTGAATATATTGCAGATTTCAATTCTTCAAGGGTAAATAAGTTTATGATATAATCATTGTGCGGGCTGGAAGGGGATTCAAGAGACAAACTACTTACATTTTCCACACTATCAGGAGTATATTTTTGCAAGAAATCTAGAATCCATTCATGATTACTATTAGAGTGTCGAGGAACATAAGTTTTATTGAATTTGCGCATGAAGCGCCAAATTACTGACAATGGAGTAAACCGATTAAAAGAAGTGCAAAGATCAGCCCAAGAATTTTGTCTTTCTGTTTTAATAACAAGTTTTTTCTTAGCTTGGAGTTTCTTAAATTCTAGGTAATTTTCTAAAGTAAAATTTTGTTTAAAATTGATGTACGCCTGTTTGGAGTTTTGAACAGCTGTGGAACATTTATCATTCCACCATGGAAGATTAGATTTTTTCTTAGATTTTCTAACAGTATAAAAACGATTAGGACTATTTGTCATGGGACTGGGACCTTTATGATTCGGTATGGACTCTGTGACAGCACACATTAGGATATTCGTGAACAAATTGTAGGCCTCAAGAGGCGTGTAAGAGTCGAACTGAAAGTTATTTAACTTACACTCCACCTTCTCGGCATACATTTGCCAATTCACCATTTTAAAATTGGGGTGAGTGGGCAAATGTACTCCATTTACGTTATTATTTACAAAATTATTTACATTGTTATTTAGAACCAAATTGATTATTCCAGGTAGATGATAACTACCCAGAGGATCGTCGTGGACTGACCAAGTACAAAGAGGAGCCAACGATGGAGAAACTATGGCTAGATCCAACGCATTAGGACGCCAAGTCATAGAGCCCACAGTAGTGGGTGTACCATCATTTAAAAGTACCAGAAAATTATCATCAACAACATCTAACACAGTACGACCACGTGATGAAGTAGAACAACAACCCCAAGACGTGTGATGAGCATTAAAGTCTCCTGCGATTATCATGGGTTCGGGTATAGATTTAATGAAATTTTCAAATTTTGTTTTTTCAAAAACTGGGTTGCAATTTGTAGGGCTATAAAAGCTTACTATACTAATTTGTTTACTATTAACAGATATTTGTATACAAATATTTTGAAGAGAGTCATCAAAAAATGTGTTAATTTTGTTATATGCAATACTATTATGTATCAGAATACATACACCATTATGTTTGTTACCACAATCATTGCGCTCTATGTTAAACCCAGGGACCTTTAGCCTCAGATGAGGCTTTAACCAGGTTTCGCAAATGATCGCAATATCTATATATTCTTGATATAAAAAGTTTGTAAATTCGTGCCTATTGTGGAGTATACTCTGAGCGTTCCAATGTACGATTTTGAGGGCGTTCATTATGCTTTAGATTGAGCGTTCCCTCTTATCGTACCTTGGAACGCTGCACGTATTGTTTCTGTATTTATAGGCGATTCGTTTTTATTAGCTACTAGCTTTATGATCACTTGCGTGATCATATTTAAAAATGATTGAGATTTAAGCATATTCTCTAAGTAGGTTTCAGCTGTCCTAGCAGCTAGTTGGGGGAAAGACTTTTCATTAAATAGATCGGCATAGGCTGCAGTTCGGGATTTGATTTTGTTTTCTTCTATTTTGTTTTTTTTAATAGGACAAGACGCGGAAATTGCAATATGTTTACCCTTGCAGTTGGCGCAAACTGGATTTTGTTTGTCGGCGCCACAGGCCTTATAATTGTGATTTTCGGAACAGATAGAACAAACCTCATTATTTTTGCAAAATTTAGCAATATGTCCAAACTGTTGGCACTTTAAGCATTGCTTAACTGGAGGGACATATTGCGTCACCTCGTGTCTCCATGAGTCCAGGTACACGTACTCAGGCAGCTGGGTAGAGGCAAACGTTACTGCGACAGTCTGCGTGGGAATATACGCGACCTCGCCCCCATCTGCCCTCACCCTGCGCATGAATCGCCGCACCTGGATGACGTTTCGTGAGCTGCCGATCATTGCGAATATATTTTTATTCGATAAACCAACTGGGACAGATTTTACAACTCCAGTAACTTCTGTGTCTGCTGCGGGGATTGAGGCGTTAAGCCCCAATTCGTCTAGGAATTTATTGTGACCAAAACGTGTTGGCATTGTTTGACAAATCGAATGTTATAGCCACTTTATATTTATTCATAGGCCTCAGATGTAGCACTCCCGATATGGCGTATTTTCTTATGGCCTGGGACAAGTTTACTTTATCGCCATCCGAAAACGGCTTGTCGGCGCATTGGTGTGTGAGGAACACAAACGAAGTCTCGCCTCTGTGAATTTTCTGGATATTTACGAGAATAATTTGTTACCTTGTACGGCCTGTACTTATCTGCATCGTTTTCATAATCGGAGTCCTCGGCGGAAGACCCTCTGTCTTCAGCACCTTCTTTTTTTTTCGTTTTTTAGATTTCTCCCGTCCCATTATAGCTTATGTAATATTTACACACTTATCCGTAAGTATGTACAGATATTTACACCTAAAAATATACAATATATACAGAATTATTAATAATTATAAATATTTCTTTGGAAATTCGCGCCTTTCCCTCTCAAAGGTTCCCGCCTTTTTTTTCATTTGTTTTTGTTTTTTTACTTTTTTTACTGTACAATTCCAAATGACAACGTCAGTTTCTCTTTATTTTTATCCAAAGAGTATAAGACCTACAGAAAATCATGAATTTTTTTTATGAAGTAACAAAATAACATGATTTTACATTCGATAATAACGATAGAGTATATCCAAAAATTGAATTGAATAATATGCTATTATGGCTTCCTACGGACATTTACTACATAGTTTTAGTGCTAGTTCTAGTCTTAGTTTTAGGTGGTACATTTTTGGAGCCAAAAATAAACTTTTCTTCTTTCTTTTTCTTTCATTTTAAGATACTCAAAAAAAACCATAACACTTATGCTAGTTGTGCACTCTGCGGCAGAAAATTGCAGTGATATTCCTTATTTATAAGACGTACTATCGAACCCACGGAATCGTGACCCACTGTGGAAACCTTTTCATAGAAAAGTCATAGTGACATCGCATTGCTTGACAAGGGAATTTATTATAACATTTACTGTGAGAGCGTTCTACGGTGGGTCAGGAAGCAAATAGTTTGACTGTATATGCAATTCCATACTTATTTGTTAGTAGGTACGCACGGTCGGTGACGATCCACGAATGGCTGCTGGTAGAAGCTGGGTGCGTCTAGCCGAGGACAAGGCGCAATGGCGCTCTTTGGGGGGGCCTAATGCCCGCAGTGGACTGCTAGAGGCTGATGATGATGATGATGAAGTACGGTCGAGGACTTTAATTCATGAGCCACCGTGGAACCTTGTCATATGAAAAGTCAATTCCTTGTTAATAATACGATGTCACTATGACGTTTACTGTAAATGGTTCATGGTGGCTCATAAATTTAAATAATTTATTGAATCAGGCGTTACTTTGCGGAGGTCCATATCAATGAACTAAAAGAATTTCCTTGCTCACCCGCGACCTTACGATAGCTAAGCTTATGAAAAATATGCGTGTTCATGCAGTTCCTCCACCTCCACACTGTAAGAACACACACAAATCACACAAACCATCTTCACCACCACCACACTACACTGACGCGTTTCGAACTCAACCAAGGCTCATTTTCAGAGTGACACAACCGTACACCATGCTACCAGTTGTTAGAGTTGTTGTGTTGTTGTTGTTGTCTAACAACTGGTAGCATGGTGTACGGTTGTGTCACTCTGAAGATGAGTTCTGGTTGAGTTCGAAACGCGTCAGTGTAGTGTGGTGTGGTGATAGATGGGTGTGTGTGATTTGTGTGTGTTCTTACAGTGTGGAGGTGGAGGAACTGCATGAACACGCATATTTTCATAAGCTTAGCTATCGTAAGGTCGCGGGTGAGCAAGGAAATTATTTAGTTCATTCATAAATTTAAGTCCTTGACCGTACGTGCAACGCATTTTTTCTTTTCGAAAGAAATAATTCTTACGGAAATTAAAAAAATTGGCAACGCATTTGTTCTTTTCGCTTCAGTCTTTTGATCGAAGGGATTTGTACCGATGGCCAGCAAAAATATTTAAAAAAGGGCACGTGCTTCAAAATGGTTATTAATTATTATTTGATTTTGATCAGACAATCAAACGAAAACTGACAGTGGCGCCTAGCTTCGGAATTGACGGCGACTTGGCGAGTTAGCCGCAACGCACACTACTACCGAGCCTTTGGCGTACGATACTGTCGCCGTCCACTCACATATTGACAAATATGAACTAAAATTATCATCTAGATTAAGCTATTAATCAAAACTTTCTTTACATAATTAAAGAATGCCGCAATTAAAGAACGAAATAAACGTTAAGAGATGTGATTTTAGTTTCAAATAATCTTTCAAGTGCACATGGTTGGAAAAAATAAATTAGTATGGAAATCGTTCCACCTTAATATGCTTGTCGTGAAACCCGTGGTCGGTAAATGAGTCATTGCGCGTACACATTTTGTTGTCATGAGCCAAGGTCGGTCAATGAGTCCGTGCCCGTACCGATGGTGCTGCTGCAAGCTACATGGACCACATGCACACGCACGTTGCGGCGCATGCCGAGGGAGGTGGAGGGCGACGCTGCCAGAGCACAGCCTAAGGTATCGCCAATATTTGGAACAATTATATTTTTTCTTTACAAATATAAAATTTGACTTGCAAATGTGATGAAAAAACTTTGTATGTCGCACGGGCGGTACTAGAATTACGAACATCGACTCATTAAAGCCCTCAGTCTTTCGGCTTCAGGCTTCTAATAGACTCTCGTTCGTAATTCCTTATT